>NC_092510.1:95545911-95600911 GCF_047511675.1 Marmota flaviventris
TATGCTATTAACCATGTGATAGAATTTCATGTAATTAACTAAAAATCATGTTTTAGAATACCCAATAGTAGGGGCTGGAGCTGGGACTCAGTGATAGTGCACTTGCCTGGCACGTGTGAGGCACGTTGTTTCTCAGCAACATGTACCAAAAAAAAAAAGAATACCCAATGGTTTGGAAATGTTCAATATATTAAAGCAATTTTTAAAATAGTGGTATAATGTAGTTTTTCCCCCCTTAAGAACTTTCATTTAGGAAAAAATACTGGAAGAATAAAGAACAAATATTTATATTATAATGGTTAGTTTTTAATACAGGAATTAGGATTTTTTTAAAAAAAATATTTTTTAGTTGTCAGTAGATCCATCGACTATTTATTTATTTATTTATATGTGGTTCTGAAAATTGAAACCAGTGCCTCACACATGCCAGGCAAGTACTCTACTACTGAGCCACAACTCCAGCCCCAGGAATTAGGATTCTTTATATATATATTTTTCATGTTTTTCTGTATTTCTCAACTTTCCCACAAAGATCCTACTGTTTTACAGCAGCTTTTTTCCCACTTTGTCATTTGTTCACATGGACAAAATATGGTCTAGGGACTAGATTTACTCTAGTAGACTATCTTGTCCCATCTTTTAACCTATGAATTTAACTGTAGAGTGGTTGTAATTGCAAAGGCACAAATAGATCACTGCAATCTAAATTAAGTTCTATCTCCCCTAATAGCTTTTTTGTGATAGGTGTGTTTCCTATTTTCTTTGTATACTCAGATGCCTTGCACAGGGCCTGGCACAAAGCATCTCAGTAAATATATTGAATTGATCAGGTGCTAGCCTAATGTACAGATGGTTCATGTCCAGTTCATTGGTACTCTTTTATCTGACATAATTTACCTTTGATGAAATAGTTTTACCTTTGCTTTGGAGAGCTAATACTCTCTAGTGTGGATATCATACATGGTAGAGCAATTCAGATATCCCAAACTGTCTCACAATGATAGCTCTCACCCCAAATCATTCATGGTATAGTCTCCTGATTCCAGCAGTTTTTCATATTTCTTTCTTTCTGTGTGTGTTGTTTTTGTTTTTTGTCTTATACTTAATTATCTAATTTTTAGTTCTTTTGGAGTAAAACATTGTAGTTCATTTATTTTATATATATATAATATATATATAATGTTGTTGATAGACCTTTATTTTATTTATTTATATGTGGTGCTGAGAATCGAACCCAGTGCCTCACACATGCCAGGCAAGTGCACTACCACTGAGACCCAGCCCCATTATGGTTCATTTTGAAACTTAATCACACCAAGTTTCATGCATGTCATAATTTTTCCTTATTAGGAAAATAACTGTCGTCTTACATTCCACTAGTTAAGTTTTCCCCCTCAGTATCTAACAGTGGGCTTATTTGTATGGTAGATGCTCCCAATAAGTACTTGTTGAATTAATTAGAATGTGACTGTTGGGTAGTTGCTATAAGTTAATGTTATAGTCAACAATACTAGGAATGGAGGAAGTGGAAGAAAAATGTTATTTTATTATATTTTCCTCATCGAGTCACTGTCAAGTTAAATTTTGGTATGAAATCAGAAATGAAGAGTTTTTAAAATGCAATTCATTAAAAAATGTTTACTGAGTGCCTGATATTTATTAGGCTTTGTTCTAGATGCTAGAGCTAGAGGTTCAGCAGTGAATAAAACAGAAACAGAATACCTGCCCTTATGGAACTTAATTTTGTGGATCTATTCATATGTAACTCAGTACCATATACATTCTGTGATAATGTATAATGATTTCCAAGGAGCTATCATCAACATCATCCTACATATGTTTATAAGATTGATCTGGAGTCAAATATTCATTAGCTTTTATATGATTTTAATGCAAGTTGTACAGTAGTATGCTATCCAGAAGAGAGAAACATTCACTGAACACATACAAAGTGCTGAGTATTCTATTAAGAATTTTGACATACTTTATGTCATTTAATTCTCATGTACCTCTGGGGGGCATGTGAAATTTCTGTTTATCAGTGAAAAAATTGATGATCAGGGTGTTAGTCAGTTTGCCCAGGATCACATAGCTAATGAGTAAGTGGCAGATCCTTATTCAAGTATAAATCCTTTAATTTTAAAGGGTTTCTTCTATAAGTATTGCTGTGGAGTATGTTCCATAGATTCTTAGTTGCTGAATTTTCCAGAATGATTTGTTTGGAAGTTGAGTAGATATGATATGATCTCCTCGTCTGTACTTTATTCATTGCGCTGTACTTGGTGTTGCAGCGTATCTATAAGGACTAAAAAGAAAATGTGAGTCACTTTGTTAGGCAGAAGAAGGTCACATTATTGTTCTAAAGTGACTTGAAAAGTGCTAGTGTCACAATATTTAATGTGCACAATTAAAAATGGCTCACATATAGAACCAGTAGTATAATATTATAGTTCATCATTACCATGTTTCATTGATTCAAAGATGCCCACCATCTTAGCATTTCTGAAAGAGGATTCCTCTTAGAATGGATGTCATGTCGTAGTTTAATTGGCAGAATTTTTTCTTTCATCACAGTAGTGTATAAAATCACGATGAATCTTACAACTGATGGTGTCTTGGGTTTATTTGACAAGATAAAATTATTTGTATTTTGGCAACACCCTCAATATTTATATACATATTCCCTAAAGACTTGCATAGAAGTACTTGAATTGTTAATTTATTAACTACTTGTTTTTAATGACTTACATGTAAGAGATAAATGCTTTCATTTAACATTGTTTTTTCAATTTCTTGATTTTTGTTTACAGTGTGACTATGGGCATTTTTGGAACATTTATTAATATGCCCAAAACTATATGTACATTAGTAATATATTTTGAAGACTTACATATTATATGCATTGTGTGATAATATATAATGGTTCCAAAGAAAACCATCAGACGTTACAGTGAGTTATTAACTCATTTTTTAAAAAATCCTTAAATTCATATTTAGATTAATTGCTAGCAGTGATTCAAGATCTCAGTCTGTATTTCCTTTGATGAGTAACATTAAAAGGAGGCAACCTAGTAGAAATTAAAATAAAATTGTCGTTTTAAATTTTGCTAACAAAAGGGAAATGAAAACATCTAGTTCCTTTAAGTTTTGTTCTCATCTATTTATTTCCATGAGAGTCTTCAGAATTTGATGAACGATGGGAGGTTTGGCATGATTTGGAACATATGTGTCTTTGATTTTTACATGTTGTTCTGATGTCAAAAGGGTTTTTTGCATTGGCAGCCTGGAGGCAGACCATGGCATTTAGTATCTAGGTGCACTGGAAGTTCAGACTTAAGGCTGAGCAAAGTGCTGAATTGTGCTTTTATTTTTTGACATGCTTTGCCTTTTGAAAACAGTAATGATGATGTTGTATATATTACCTTTTGCAGTGTTTCTTACATATTATTTAAATGTTCAAACTCATGGAAAACATTATTATTTCATCTAATAGTCTTTAGGTAAGGTAGGATATAATTGGTATAAGTATTATTTTACATTTAAGAAAATTAGACATTTTGTAAAGATACAGTAAGAATAAGATCAGTACTATATTAAAAAATTACAGTTTGCAAAGCTTTTCCCTTGTTATTTTTTTTTGCAGAAGTATAAATAAGCACATGAATTAAGTTTATAAGCCTTATAAAAACTAAAGATAAAACTGTTTGAGAAAATCAACATTTTAAATCATGCTAAGTCTCTTCCTATTTTTACTCATCCTCTTGCAGAACATTGACAAAAATATGAAATTGATTTGGTTGAAGGGTGTTAAAGAGCCGACAGCCAAATGTCACAAACAATGAATGGCTGCAGTGTTGAAAAAATCAATAGGGAGGTTAAGCTGGTCTTGTGAAAGACTTGGCAGACTGCTCTGTTCCAGGAAGATATCTGTCTTCTGGCCTTGGTTGCATGATCAAAAGGAAAACTTGATAGGTTTAATGAAGGGAGATACTGTAAAACTGACAACAGAAATATAGACACTGTGGTAAACTGTAGTGCACATCAGTGAGTGGAGCTATTAGATACATTTTTCAGCCTGAAAAAATATTTATGGTTAGAGATGTCAAAAATATTAACATTCTTTTACTTTTTCATTGATTCCTCCATCAGGCAATAAATTTGCCTGAAGTAAACAAAGGTTTTCCTTTGACTAAATGTATAATAAGATGTTAAATATGCAGGACATAATAATTGCTGTGTTAATTAGTGAACTAATTTTCCAGATCTGTTCATTGTAATGTTTAGAATCTAAATCCAAATTACATCTTTGTCATTCTCAGATTGGATGCACGGTATTAAGAAAGATCAGATCAGCCTGTATAAAAAAGATGACCATTGACTTGTCAATGATAATAGAAAGTTCATCATTGAAAACCAAGGTGGAATTTATGATTCATCAATCCACTTCACAGGCCATTAGAAGATATTTTATAGAAGTATTTCTCTTTTACAATTTTATTGATAAACAGTATGTTGACCTAAAAATTACTTCACTGTGATTGTTTTGATCAGAGCTATGAAATTGGGCATTTTAATACACAGATTAAGATCATTTATAGATTTTTTTTTTTTAGTTTTCTGTAGCACATTCTTTATCAAGTAATATTTTGTGTCTGCATTGTTTTTTTTTTTCACCTAATGAGAACTCTTATTATTTTATAAAATCAATTTCTTGGACTGTCACTTTGTATAAGACAATATATGCTAGGTGCTGATATAAGCTCTTATTTAAGAAACATTTGTTTCTAAGTTTTGAGATTTCAATTTTTTTAAAAAAATTTATTTTTAAAATAGGCAGCTCTACCTCATTTTATTAGCCATCATTAGATGGAACGGTTTCTTTGTGTATGTCTGTGAGTGGATTTAAGAAAAAGGATTTATTAGTTTAAAATTCCCAAATGTAATATTCAGTTTAGAGAAGACGATAACCTGTTTAAAAACAAATAAATAAAAAGAGAAGAAGAAAAGGGAAAGATGTCTGACAGATTTTCTGCAAGTGGACGCTGTAATAAAAATGCCCCCTACTTTGTCGGGATGGTATTTGGAGGGCTGCTGCCATATGTTACTTTCCTTTTTAGCTGGGATTATGCCATCATTATTGCTGATAAAAGCTGTTTACTGCCTTGGCAAAGGAATGATGCTTGGAGCAGTTTTGGAAACTGCCATTCAGTTTACAAAAAAGTTCATTTAGTGCCAGATGCTAGAATCCTAGGTCTTTGTTATCTTTTCCCATTATTAGATTCATCCATTGTCTATTTCTTATTTCTGTTTTATAATAGAATGTTGCCTTTTACTACCTGTTTTAATTCAAGCTGTTAATGTGGGAGGTTATCTAAATTATAACATTCTCCATGTTAACTGATCATTACTAAAGATGGGCAATTTGGCTTTCAGAACCATTGGCCAGATTTGGAATAAGCACTGTAGTGTGCAGTGAGACTCCAGTTTCTAAATACTGCCTGTGTACTCTTATTAGTACCACTGCACATCAAGGAGAGCTTGTTTTACTCTTTGAATAAACTGTTGGCTAACGAGCAGTCTGTGGAAGCATTGAAATGAGTGTTGTTTTGAATCAGTTTATCACATGATTTTTTTTTTTTTTTGTATTGTAGATGGACAGCATGCCTTTGTTTTATTTTTATATTTTTGTGTGATGCTAAACATCAAACCCAGTTCCTCACATATGCCAGGCAATTGCTCAGCCATTGGGCTACAGCCCCAGCCCTATCACTTGTTTTTATCTTATGAAACATGTTAGAATTGAAATGAAACAAAAATCTTTTTTTTCCCCAGAAAATGTAAGTTCACAGGTGTAACTTTATAAAAATATTCCCTTTCCAATTATTTCTCTGAAAAATTTCTTCCACTTTAAAACACAATCGTTGATAGTGACTACATGATTGGATTGCACTTAGGAACTTGTAAATGCAAATAATAATGAACTTTGATTGTCAGCATAAAATTCCTAGTAGGCCTTTGGTGCATACTTAATCACTCTTGCTTACTATAAGGAAAGGAGATTGTTTTTAGTATTTTTGGTCAACATTTTATTAAGATATGCTTGTTTTTAAGTGTCAATATATTTTTTTCTCAGTTTGTAGAACTTTCCTGTGGAGTCACTATGTATGTATACAGTATGTGATTTATTGGCCCACCCAAAGTCACATCCTTGGCCATGTTGATAGTATGCTTCAGTTATCATTTCTCAAATCTCAGCATTTAAATTGCACTCCCTGGCTTAAATTTAGAATTACTTTAAGTGCAAAATTAACTCCTTCTTAAATAATGTTGATAAATTAAGGTTTCACTGTTTAACTCAAAATGTGGTCCTAGTTCTAAACATAGTTTCCCCAAGTATACACTGTTACTCCATTGCTTTCTTTTTGTAGGATGTGTTGCCAAAAAGACAAGGTCCAAAAATAAGTGTAAACCCCACATATTGCAATAACTTTTACAAGAAGAATTATGCCAGTCACCTGCTAGAAAACTATACTTATTCAGAATACTCTGAAATACACCCAAACCTGAATGCCACAGATGACTCCATAACAGTGCACACTTTTGCATAACTTTAGGTGGAGAAAGAAAGGGAAAGCTGTCTTCAAATTTATTCAAGTAGATGGTTTAATAATAGGAATTTCAGAGTCAGGTTGAAGTTGAAAGATTATAATCACCTTTTAAGGTTAAGTATCCTATTACAAGTTGAGGTCATTTGAGTTTATGTGTACCTATTTTCTTTTTTTGGGGGAGGGGGTACTGAGGATTGAACTCAGGGACACTCAATCCCTAAGCCACATCCCCAGCCCTATTTTGTATTTTATTTAGAGACAACATCTTACTGAATTGCTTAATGCCTCGCTTTTGCTGAGGCTGGCTTTGAACTTGTGATGTCCTGTCTCAGCCTCCTGAGCCGCTTCACCATCATGCCTAGCCATATTTTCTTTTTTGACTTTTTTTTTTTTAAGTTACAAATGAATGCTTCTCATTGATCACCTTTTTGAATTATTTATAAATTATCAGAATTTAAAAAATTAGTATTAAGCGAAGCATTGTTGTCCATGCCTGTAATACTAGTGATTTGGGAAGCTGAGGCAGGAGGATCACAAGTTTGAGACAAGCCCCAGCAACTTAGTGAGACCCTGTATCAAAATAAAAAATAGGGGGCTAGTGTTGTAGCTCAGCGGTAGAGCTCTGGCCTAGTATGTTCAAGGCACTGGGTTAGATACTCAGTACTACATAAAAAAAATAAATAAAATAAAGGTATTGTGTCCAGCTACAACTAAAAATATATATATATATATATATATATAAACAAAATGGCTGGGAATGTAGTTCTGTGGTAACATGCCCCTGGATTCAATCCCCAGGCCCTTTCCCCCCAAAATTGGTGTTAAAATCATACCCAAATAAGTTTTTAACATAAGCCCTATTTTAGAATAGATATTATAATGCTCAGTATTAGTTAATAAAATGGGTACTACATGAAAAATATGTATTTATTTAAGGAAAGAACATTCATTTATTATTATAGACATACAACCCCCCACCCCGTCCCAACACACTCTTATCCACACTCACATGCAATATGGCACTATAATAGGAACCCCTGGTGAGCACCATGATAATTATAACAAAATATGCCTGCCATTTAATTGTATGAATTTATTTTTAATATTGATAGTTTCAGCAATTGGATAGCCCTTGCTTTCCAAATAGTTATCTTTTGGTATTTGCAAAATTGTTAGTTAAAAATTCCATTAGTTGTAGAAATTAACATTTCTCCTTAGTGATCTAAATATATCTTTATAATTTTAGTGAATGAATTGAGCTTGATGCATATCATTCAAATAGCCAGGTAATTCAATAATGTCATATTTTCCAAAAAGACTAAAATGTTATTGCCTTCTGCCCCTATTTTCATAGCCATGTTAATTTGTACTTAAGACTTGTAAGCATTAGAATCATTGTCATTCAGTACATGTGAAAAGTAGCATGGGCTAAAGGAACTTGTATTTTGGTGCCACATTGCCCTGGGTTCCAAATTCCCAGTTTTGCTATTTATTACAGTTATGGCTTTGACTAGTCACTGAATTTTTTGAGATTAGGTTTTCTGATTATTAAAAATGTAGATAATATTTATCAGGATATTATGAAAAGAGCCTGAGAAAAAGTGAGTGTTTTGTAAATACTACGTATTTTCATTATCAGTAAGCTAGATTGTATCAGCAGGGATGAGTAAGTCAAATAAGTCAGTTTAGTTTTGTCTTTCTGGCTTATCTTCATGAAGTGCGCTTTACATGAATTCTGTCTTTCAGAAGTTGATTCACTTAGTTAATCAACCACCAACAACTCAGTGGTTAATTAATTTATAGTTGATTCATGCTAGATTACTTATATATCAGGAAAAGTTAGAGATGTCATCAGGAAGATCTTGCAACAAAACCAGGCATGATAAGATCATAATTTTAGTTTGATTTTAATTGAGAATCAGTCCAAGAAAGTGGTATAGCTGATTTCATGGAGTCTGTGATATCTTTATTTACATGTTTTTGCAGTGACCTAGTTTTTCAGTTTCCTTATGCCAATAGTTTAAACATTATAAATCTAATAACTATATTTACAAAATTTATAAGGCACTTGAACATTCATATAAATTTCTTTTAATATTTATACTATTATAAATTAGTATTAGTGCTTTCTGTTGATATATGGTTTACTAGGGTTATTCTAATTGATTAACTTTTTTTTTAAAGGTAATTTTTTTTCTTTTTAAAAAAATTCCTTCAAGAGGATAAATACTCTTTTATCAAATTATGAATATCATCTTGACAGAATATAAAAACTGTGCTGTTACTAGGGCACAGTGTTACTTTTAATTAAATGTGTGTGGTTATTTTCTTTGCTGTTGTTATTTTGATTTGGTTTTGGTTTGGTTTTCCTTGTAATTCTTTGGGGAGAATGTCATTTTCCCCTCTGTTTAGATAGATGCATCTAGAACCAAATGAGGGCAGTAAAGTCTAATAGAAAGCTTTACAAATGAAAGTTTTGTTTCTGTTTGTGCAATACCTTGTTCCCCCTTCATGTATCCTGGGAAATCATACTGATCAATAGTTCCCATTTCAGTACAACTGCAGCAAGCATTACAACTGTATAAAATTTACAACATTGTCTGCTGTAAATTTTAATTGGAAAAACCTTATAGCTTTGCTCTCTATCTTTGGAGGTTTAAATCTATATGATTTTTTTTTAAGTAAAAAAAAATTTACAACATAATATCATGTCATACAGTTTTTATGGACATGTAATATAAATAGGACCAAACCACAGTCTTACTGGAAAAAAAGTAACTATAAAAATATATTTTAATGCATAGTGCATTCAGTATTTTTGCTGTGGAAACAATGGACTTGGTAATTTAATGAATGTTATAAATAATTATGAACAATATCAGGTGCAAATATTAACAAATAAATTTACTAATAAAAGATGTATTCTGTGGTTTCTGTGTCCCAACTGGGACCTCTTTTTGAAATACTGTGAAATACTCTGTATGGAGCTAGTGTTCTGAATTAGAAGAGTATGAGAAAAATGTTGCTTTGTGCACAGCTTTTATTTCTGTCACAGGTCAGGCTTAAAATGCTGTGTGATACAGTTATTGACTCTAATCTGGGCATAAACACAAGTCCTCAAGCACCAGCCCAATTAATAATTTGCATAATTAACATGCATATTAAATAGGGACTGGCCTTGCATCTGTATTTGCAGTGATCGGGGTAATGAGGGCTAACGGAGCGGCGCCTCGGGCCTGTGTTAGCAGACGTGTGGCAGTAGTAATTTTTGCTTGGATTGACAACTGCTAGACAAGCGGTCCCAGCATAAAGCTAAACCCCGTTTGGCAGTATTAATCGTTGACAAACTGCTCTTAAAGCTGTAACATTGTTTCTGTCAGTTGTTTGGTTTGATGTCACTGTTAGACATAATAAATCAATAGTGTCAGAATTTGGTAATGTTTATAGCTAGCAAGGTTTATTATTTCATATGACTGTCATGTACAAATAGTGGTTATCATGGCTGCCTCTAAATTATCAAAGACAGAATATTGCTTTGAATATACTTCTGTAATTCTTGTTTCAATGAATTCTTAGCCATCTGGAAATGCTTTTGGTTGGTATGCCTGCCCAATTCCATTATAATTTTTGTTCAGTATGTTCCATGATTTTTAAAAGTATACAGTTAAATTTCTTGAAAGTTGTTTATAGTTTTAAATTATGAAGATACACTGAGCTTCCTTAGCTTCACCTTTATTCAAAAATTGATGATATTAAACATGTGTGACACAGTGAAAGTCTATTCAGATTCTTCAGAGCAGCATTTTAATTTCAGGGGATTTCAGGTATCAGAAGGAAAATAAGAGATGTTTCAGAGATTCTGCTAGATTTCTTTCTCCTTGGTTCTCCTGATCATTTCTCCAAAGTTTTTTTTTTGTTAAGTTATACTTTTTAGTTGTAGGTGGACACAATACCTTTATGTTATTTTTATGTGGTGCTGAGTGCTTCACAGTTGCTAGGCAAGTACTCTACCACTGAGCTATTAATCCCGCCCTCTCCAAAAATTTTAATTAAAAACATTTGTTACCTTTTCACCTCCCTGATCCCCATTATCACATATTTTAAGATTTCCCCCTTTATTCATATTTTGAAAACACTTCTTAAAAAATGATCTCAAGAAGTGATATTGTCTTTATTGCTGTTCCATTAAAAGTACTCCTATTTACAGTATGCATGGTAGAACACAATTTTACATATGAAGTCACTAGCCTTATGTAACTATGTTTATTACACAGCTATAAATGTTTATAGTAAAATAATAAATGGTATTTTCAATCACTTAGGAATTTGGGTATCATTCTGCATAATATTTTAATGTTTCCAACTAAAAATGTATGTAGTTACGTTTTGTGTAAATTAAGGGATTTTATTACCTCCCTAAATCTTTTCTTTAGGAAACTAATATGCACTTTTAAATTATGAACACAAGAAGTATATTACTTTAAAAATAGTAGAGTTAGTTGGAGCTGCCCTTATTTTGCCATAGAAACATTCTCACTTAAAGAGACATGCACAAATTACTTCAAAAAGTTATTAGTCCATGGGCAGAAAAATATTAAATTATAGGCATTAAAAGAACATTTGTTAAGCCCTTTGAGAAAAAGCATAGTCTACCCATTATACCTTCATTCACTGGTGATATTATTTAACCCACAACTGTAAAGCTTCCCATTTATTGTTCATCTGTGCATTTGTATATCATATACATATATGCTAGCATATTGCTACAAGGAGATCATATCTGAACAATAACAAGTGATTTTTCAAGATATAAAAGAAATATCATAAGTAATATGACTTTTAAAAAAATCACTACACTGTAATTACTGCATTTGAAGAATGGAAAATTCCATTTAAAACTGATATTTCTAGAAAGTAAGTGCATATTCTACTTCTGAGAACCCTACCTTTGAAAGGCTGGCTATTCTTTGAACTATCTATAATGGTGGCAAATATAAAAGGAATAGGTAGAGAGGTACTAAGTCAAATGAGGTTGTGTGGCTTCCTCTTCTGCCCATTGAGAGACCTAATGCTGTGTTTATAAGCAGAGGTCATATAGCCCACTGAGGGTAATGGAGAGTAGTAGAGACCAAATGATTGTTGAAGATAAGCCAGGGTCACAGAGGTGGTAAGATAAGGCAGAGTGGTTAGTTTATTTTTCATCTTTCACATCCCAGTTTAAATGTCACCTTTTTGAAGAGACTTTCTTAACTTTTGCTAATGTAGGTCTTCCCTGTTTATTATTGGACTTCTTCCTTGTCAGACTTATCACAGATTGGAAAAAAAAAAATTGTTTGCTCACTCCAAGGTACAATGAAGGTAGGGGCTGTATCTGTTTCTTTGCGACCTATGTAAGATAATGAAGTGCATGCCTGCTGCAGGGCTTAACATGGGTGGGACTGAGGATTTGAGGAAGGGATTTCAGCATTTCTTTAACCTGAACATTGTACTTATGTTTGGTGCTTTTCATTCTCTTTTCCCTTTTGAGTAGTTTTATCAGGTAGTTGTCATTATCCTTTTCATAGATGAGAAAATTGAGTTTTGGACAAGTGAAATGACATAGCTAGTAGAAAAGCAAAACAAACACTAAATTGTTCTGGGTCAAAAGCGAGTTTGAGAAATGGTAGGCTAAATAAGTTTTGCCAAATTTCTCGGAGCCTTTAAAAATATTAATATACTTTGAGATTCCCCATGAGTTTGTAATAGAATATGCAGTGTTTCTTAAGCTTATTTGACTTGTAAGTCTTTGGTTTTGTGTTAAAACCTGACAGTATATTGAGGGACTAGCATCAGGAGAACACAGCCTTTTTTGAGAAGTTTTTTGGGAGTCATTTTTCAGAGCGTACTGCCTGGCTGCTTGACACTTCCTCCATTACAGAGGACACAACTAGGTGAGGTATGATATAAACTTCTTGTTTAGAAAAAGGCAAATTGAATCTTGGAGAAATTAAGTGATTTCCCTGTATTCATAGTAGGTTTTTGTCTTTCATTTTCACCATTTGCACGTGCATAACAATAATACCAGCATTTATTGTACCTGGGAGTGTTCTGTGCACTTTTTGCATACTCATTAATTTATATGACAAAACAGTGGCTATATCAGGATTTGAATGCAGAACTGGTATCCCTGGAGCCTCTTCATGATAGAGAACTCCTTAGAATTGGATGATTTCATTATTTTAGGGAAAGTGATTTTTTTCATAAGGCCAGATGTCTCCAGGAAACCAATTTTAGTCTCTTTTCTAAGAAGAGGTCTTGCTTCCTGGTGAGTCAGGGACCGTTACTTATATCTGAATGTGCTTTTACATTCTGCCTAAACCATGTATCTTTGTGAAAAGAAATTCAGTAATCCAAGAGAAAATAATTGTGTTTCTTAGGGAATTTCTACAGTATCTTTATAACTGTATTTGTTCTAAATTATAGATTGTAGGCTTAACTGCAATGCTTCATTAGATAGATGAAAATATAAGCTGCTTTCCATAATAATTCCTGTTTAGTATGATTTATAAAAATTATTATTACTATGTTTTAATGGTAATCTGGATGTATCTAACCTCTCTAAATGAGCATGGACTCCATTCCTATAGCCCCTGAGGGACTTTTTGTAATAAGCAAGAACTGATCTGATTTTTTTTTTTTTGCATAACATTTCCCTTTTCAAAAGATCCCAAAGCACCTTATAAATGGGGGGGATAGTGTCACCTGTCTGGAATACTAAACTCATTAAGTCAGATCTACTGTAAAAGTGTTAAGGATTAGAAGAGATAAAGATTATCTAGTTTTACTTAGAGAAAGATGTGTGAAGTTGTCATTAACCTGTCAGTCTCTGATGTGAGAATACATCTGAGGGTCATGTAGTTAAAGACTTGGGGATTGTGTGGTATAAAGTGTGTCATATGTTGCTTATTTTTGTTTTCCTTGCCTACCTATCCCCACCAAAGGAAAGAGCTTTACCCCCCCCCCCTTTTTTTTTTCTGATTTCAAAATAGTCTTTTCTGGTTATGTTTATTCAAATAACACTGAAAGTATTAAAAAACCCCACATTTTACATAAATTCTCACTACTAAGAGATAACCACTTTTCTAAATTATGCTAAATACTTCCCTATATTTTTAAAAAATGAGTTAGATACGATGTTGTATAACTGGCCTTTTTTTATTGAATAATATATCATGGGTCTCTTTCCATGTTAGCAAATGTAGTTCTGTGTCATCATATATACTTGGGTACATAATATTCCTTGTTGTCTTTTCTGTCAGTTTTATCATGCACTGTACATTTGTCTTAGTCACAATTTAATATCTGTAATTGTTCTTTGGGGGTGGGGCTTATTTTAAAATATGGCATTATCCTTAACTACCAGTTAAATTAATTCATTCAGTAATCATTTATTGAGTACTTATTATATGTTAATTTCTATTCTGTGCACTTAGAACATATTTGCTGTCCTTACAGAGTTTGTGTTCTAGTGGAAAGAGAGTTAACATTGTAGAGCAGGTTAAGATAGGTGAGCAGAGGTGTCTCTCTGAATAGATGTCAAGAGGTAAGTGAAGAAGCAGTATTATGACTCTTCTATCAGAGAAAGGCTATGGTCCAAAGCATCTTGATGTGTCCAGAGAGGATTACAGATGTATTTTCAGCTTCTCTATTTTGTTTCTAGCTAAGAGGGCCATGTTTTGTTCAAAAAGTTTGTTTTAATGTAGCATAACATTGGTGCTTCAGAAAATTTTAGAAATGTCAATAATTATTTTTCTTGGAAAATACTTGCTTGACAGTATCAAAAGGTAAACTTCAGTGATTTCCATGTTATCTTGAAACTCACTTTGGTGACTTCTTGATTACGCCACTAAATCTTTTGTCTTACTTGCTTTACGCCTACCCCCCATCCCAAAGTCATGTACAAAGACATGAAATGATTTTTATGGTTATTTTTGGTAAGTGAAAGTTATACAACATATATGTAATTACAAAGCAATTATACTGGCAAATCTAAAATCCTGTGACATCCATTACAGGGATCTTTTTATAATATTTCTCAATGATCATTTGACAAAAATATCAACATGAAAGAATTTCAAAATAAGCTCAAGAAGTATACTTTAACAATCATGTTAGTGATAAGTTGTCTTACTAGATTGATGTTTCTAGGACTTTTCAGACCTAGATATGTCCTTGGTTCTACCTGAAGTAGTTTTTTCCAAATCAGTTATTTGGATAGAAAAACAGAAGGCATGGGTAATAAATTTTTAGGATATATGTTGCTGGAGAAAACAGTGGTTCAATAGTAAGATCAAGGCTAAAAACAAAATTTAATAGGTTACAATATTGGGCTCAAATCAGCCATGATAATAATAATAATGATGATGATGGCCAGTAGTTTTTACATGCTTCCTGTGTTCCAGGCACCATGCCAAGCACTTTGTATGAATTTGCTCATTTAATTTTTACAAGTGCCCTATGAGGTAAGTGTTGTTATTATACCCATTTTACAAAGTAAACTAAACTAGAAATATTGCATTGATTTTATTAAATTTCAGTCTAAGATTATGCATTTACATTTGAAAAGTAGATTATAGTTTGAGAGACCTCACTTGGTTTTGAACCTTGAAAATGCTGGCTAGTAAAGAACTTCATTTTCAAAATATGACTGAGCTGGTAGTGAATTAAGGAAACAGATGGGGTCTAGAAAGAAGGACAGAGAGTGATTCTGTAAGAGCTGTCAGTTGTTGGATTGGCAGGATGGGGTCTTCCAGTCTTGGTGACTTAAGAGTGTACAGATATTAAAGGACTTAAAAGATCAATGAGAGATCTTCATAAAAAGCCAGAAGCCCTGAAGGGGAATGGTCTGGGAGGTGAATTACCCTGAGCCCTGAATTGGGAAGGTACAGACAATTTTTAATCATTGCTTACATTTAGTGATTTGCAGGTGGAATGAATACACATTACATGTATGACCCCAAAAAGGCCAAACTGAAAATTTAGCTTTAAGTGTGATATTAGCGCACCTAGGCCTCTGTAACATGCATGTCCTTCCTGCCTCTAGGAAGGCACTGTACACATGGGTGTCAAAGAATTCATACAGATGAAATTTTGAGGGACAACAGTTCACAATAAAATAAAAAATAAGAAAAGTAAAGTAAAAAAGTCACCATGGATTATGAGTTCACAGAAAGAGCAAACTACAAAACAAGGCTCATGGAGACTGAAGATATTTATATAATTAGATACGGTAAACAATTATGTTTAAAGACATTAAGGATTGAGAATATATTGGACTGAAGAAGATACTGTTAAAATTCATAAGCCAGATGTGAAAAACAAAGAAAATTCTTAGACAGGGCTTAAGGTGAGAATAAGCTAAGTGGATTGTAGATAAGAAGAAATTAACCAGAATGCAGCATAGGAAGGAGGTAGAGAATATGAAATAGGGAATAAGAACATAGAATAAGAAGTCCAACAAACATTTAATCTGTAGTTCCAGAAGTAAAGAATATATAGATTGGGGAAGAAATGATATTCTGTAAGATATTATTTAACTTAGAATATGCCAGAACTGATGAAATACATTGATATTCAGGTTCAGAGGGCCCAGTGAATACTAAGTGAAAAGATACCTTCACCAAGACATATTATAATGACACTCAGAACCTCAAAGATTTTTTTTTTTTTTTAGTCTTAAAATCATAGTAAAAAGAAGCAACAAGTAAACATCTAATTTCTCAACAGGAGCAATTAAAACCAGAAGACAATTTCAAAGCAATGAAAGATAATAACCAGAATTATCAATCTAGAATTGTCTATCTATTGAAAATATCTGGGGCTTGGGCAAAATTAAGATGTCTTCAGAGAGATAACTGAAAGTGCTCGCTACTAATAGAGTTCTACTAAAGGACTTTCTAAAGAAAAAGAAAGGAGTACTTAGAAGGAATGTTGGAGAACCAAGAATATTGAGAGAGAGAAATGGAAATTTATGGGTATTGACTGTGAAGTTTGTGGATAAGTGTTGACCATGTAATATATCTAATTTGTGGTGATTTAAAAATCAAGATATTTTAAATCTTGTATGTGGGGCTGGGGATGTGGCTCAAGAGGTAGTGCGCTCACCTGGCATGCGTGCGGCCCGGGTTTGATCCTCAGCACCACATACAAATAAAGATGTTGTGTCCGCCGAAAACTAAATAAAATAAAATAAATACTAAAAAATTCTCTCTTTAAAAAAAAATCTTGTATGTAAGTTGAGAGATTGTGATCAGAATTAAAACATTTTAAGATCCTTCTATTGTCTGGACAAAGATAAAGCTTTTGATTACCAAGGAAATATGAATTAAAACCACAGTGAGATATTCATTCTTTTTTAAAAAAAATACCTTTATTTTATTTATTTATTTTTATGTGGTGCTGAGGATTGAATCCAGTGCCTCGCCCATGCTAGGGGAGCGCTCTACCACTGAGCCACAGTCCCATCCCCAGCAGTGAGATATTCTTTACAGACCAGATTGGCAAAAATTAAAGTCTTAAAATGCCAAGTTTTGTTGAGGATATAGAGCTCAGGAACTTTTGTTTACTAGTGGGTACATAAACTAGTATCATTACAGCTTGGAAACTAGTTTATAAAACTGAAGGGGTGTTTGTACACCCTGCAACCTAGCAATTCCTCTAGAAAGTGTAGTCTTGAAGAACTCACTTGTATAACAAAGACATGTACAGCATTGTTTAAATAATTATTTTAAACAGTAGCTAAAAACTGGAAACAATTCCTATACCCTTAAATAATATAATGGATAAACTGTGGTTTTTGTTAATGATGAAATGTGACACAGTAGTAACTATGAATGAAGTGTTACTGTGTTACTACATTTAGTAACATAGTTGACTATCGTGTACATAATGGTGAATGAAAGAAACAAGACATAAAAGAAAACATAGTATTATTCCATTTATGTAAAATTCTAAAACAGCGACAGTAATGGTATATCAAGACCCCAGAGCCCCTTCTTGGTCTATTCCCTAAAGACCTAAAAAGAGCATGCTACAGGGACACTGCTACATCGATGTTCATAGCAGCACAATTCACAATAGCTAGACTGTGGAACCAACCTAGATGCCCTTCAATGGATGAATGGATAAAAAAAATGTGGCATTTATACACAATGGAGTATTACTCTGCATTAAAAAATGACAAAATCATAGAATTTACAGGGAAATGGATGGCATTAGAGCAGATTATGCTAAGTGAAGCTAGCCAATCCCTAAAAAACAAATGCCAAATGTCTTCTTTGATATAAGGAGAGTAACTAAGAACAGAGTAGGGTCGAAGAGCATGAGAAGAAGATTAACATTAAACAGGGATGAGAGGTGGGAGGGAAAGGGAGAGAGAAGGGAAATTGCATGGAAATGGAAGGAGACCCTCAGAGTTATACAAAAGTACATACACGAGGAAGTGAGGGGAAGGGGAAAAATAATACAAGGGGGACAAATGAATGTCAGTAGAGGGGGCAGAGAGAGAAGAGGGGAGGGGAGGGGGGATAGTAGAGGATAGGAAAGGCAGCAGAACACAACAGACACGAGTATGGCAATATGTAAATCAATGGATGTGTAACTGATGTGATTCTGCAATCTGTATATGGGGTAAAAATGGGAGCTCATAACCCACTTGAATCAAAGTGTGAAAGATGATATATCAAGAACTATGTAATGTTTTGAACAGCCAACAATAAAAAATTAAAAAAAAAAAAAAAAGACCCCAGAGATCTGAGAATGCTCAATAAACAAACAGATTCAATTACTTAACACACAAGTGCAAATGATGATTATCTCTAGAGTAGAGCTTCAGAAAGGCAACCATGGCTACTGGCCAGGTGTTCACTGGCTATGTGAGCCTGTTGCAGTATGACTAATCTACATGAAGATATGTTGTGAGTGTAAAATACATTTGGATTTCAAAGATATGGGAAACACATTTTAAAACTTGTAATATATCCTATCAGTAAATTTTTATGCGTTTAGATACATTAGGTTAAATAAAATATATTAAAATTGCCATCACTTTAAAAAAACTTTTCAAAATGTGGCTACAAGAAAATTGAAAACTGCCATGCTTGGTGGTGCATGCATGCCTATCGTCCCTGTGATTGGGGAGGCAGAGACAGGAGGATCACAAATTTGAGGCCAACCTTGGCAACTTAGTGAGACCTTATCTCAAAATTAAAAAAAAAAAAAAAAAAGCTTGGAAACTCAATGTGGTAAACCACCCCTTGTTTCAATCCCTGGTGCCTGGGGGTGGGCGAAAGAAAATTGGAAACTACATAAGGGACTATTGTGCATTTCTATTGCACAGAGTTCTGGCATGTAAGGACAGAGTTGAGATTGACATAGGGCACAAAGGTGCTTCTGGGAAGGTGACAGAATTATATTTCTTGACCTATGTAGTGGTTACATAGATGTTGCTTTTAGTTATTTATCTCTGTATGTCTGTATGTATTGAAATGCATATTTCTGTGTATTATCTTTAAAAAAATTTAAATGATTCTAAAACATTGATATTAATGAAATTTTTAGGATAATTATTAAGAAATTGAAGTAGATTGTATAGCTTCCAGATTAGTAAAGGAAGAAAAATGAATTGATGGAGCAGAAAAAATTATAGTAATTTGATCAATCTAAAGGGAGACAAGAAAGAAGACTAGAGAAACAAAAGTAGGACAAACACACACACACACACACACACACACACACACAATGATATCGAGAAATAAGTGCAAATATATATAAAATTATTTTTGAATATTAAAGGATGAAAAGATGTAAGGCATTTGCAGGTAAATGGATGAAGCTGGAGAATATAATGCTAAGTGAAATTAGCCAATCCCAAAAAACCAAATGCTGGATGATTTCTCTGATTTAAGGGTGCTGATCCATAATATGCTGTGGGGCAGGGGTTGGGGGGTGAAGATGGGAGGATTAAATGGACTCTAGATAGGGCAAAAGGGGAAAGGGGAAGGATGGGGCATAAGGGTAGGAACATCTTAAGTACATGTAAGAAGACATGAAGGATGTGACTCTACTTTGTGTATAACCAGAGATATGAAAAATTGGGCTCTATATGTGTAATATGAATTATAATGCATTCTATTGTCTCATATAACAAACCAAAATAAAAAGATTAAAGAAAAAGATTAAAGACTATTAGAATACTGAACAAGTTACTATCAAACAAAGAAGCAAAAACAAAAATCTGACAACCTACTTATTTGTAAGAGACACACTGATAAAAGGGATATGGAAAAGGTCTTTTTTTTTTTTTTTTGGTACCAATTATTGAACTCAGGGGCACTTGACCACTGAGTCACATCCCCAGCCCTATTTTGTATTTATTTAGAGGCAGAGTCTCACTGAGTTGCTTAGCACCTCACAGTTGCTGAGGCTGACTTTTGAACTCTTGATTCTCCTGTCTCAGCCTCTCCAGCTGCTGGGATTAAAGGAATGTACCACCATGCCGGGCTAGAAAAGGTGATGGGGCTAAAATGATGGGGAATGATAATACACCCTGCTAAAAAAAGAAGAGAGGGAATGGCTGTACCATACCAGATAAAAGTTGAAAGTGAAGGCAAAACACATTTCTAGAGATAAAGAACACTGTATGAAAATTTTAACAGTTTTAAAATCATATACACTTGATAACATAGCTTGAAAATATAAAGCAAAACTTTACAGAACCTTAAGGAGAAATAGATTCACAATTGTTGGGCGAGATTTTGCCATATCCCTGAGGGGAAACAATAGCATAAACAGAAAAAATAATTCTATAAATATGTAGAAAAATTTAATAATACAACTAACGAACTTGATCTTGTGGACGTGTGGAGACTATATCACCAGAAACCACATAATATGCATTCTTGCCGGGCGTGATGGCACGTACCAGTAATCCCAGTGATGGGAGGCTGAGGCACCAGGATTGCAAATTCAGAGGCCAAAGACATCAATTTAGCAAGACTCTGTCTCACAAAAAGAAAAGGGGGGGGGGGAGAAAGGCATTATTTTTTAAAAAATATAAAAGAACACCTGAAAATTAAATATAAATCAGGCTTCAACAAATTGGAAAGAATTAGCATCATTTATTCCACCCCTCCCCACAATAAGTCAACATTTAGAAATGAACAAAATGGAACTAAAAAATATAGTGTAAAATAAAATAACTGTGATACTATGATTCAGGGAAACTTAATATTTCTAAATCATTTTCATATCAAAGGAAGAGTTGTGAAGGAAATTGTTAAATATTTTACACTAAATATTTTATTTATTTAAAAAAATTTTTTAATATTTATTTTTTAGTTTTCGGCAGATACAACATCTTTGTTTGTATGTGGTGCTGAGGATCGAACCCGGGCCGCACGCATGCCAGGCGAGCGCGCTACCGCTTGAGCCACATCCCCAGCCCAACACTAAATATTTTAAACTTCATGAGCTATATTATAAAAACATTATTTTTAGTCTTAAGTGCTTATATTTTAAAATTAACAAGGCTTAAAGTTAATTAGCTAAAATCTAATTTTAGAACAGCTGAATAAACCCAAAGAAAATAGATAAAAATAGAATAATCAAATTTTGAAGAGAAAACAAAGGTATAAGGGAAACATCAACAATGTCAAAGTTTGTACTATAAAAATTCCTAAAATCCTGGGCATGTGGTGCATGCTTCTAATTCCAGCGACTCAGGAGCCTGCCGCAGGAGGATCTCAAGTTGAAAGCCAACCTCAGCAACTTTGTGAGAACCTTTCTCAAAAAATAAAAAGGCCTCGGGTGTGATTCAGGGTCAGGTATACCCAGGTTCAATTCCTGGTACAAAATCCAAAAAATCCTAAAGTTGACAAACCTTGGGTAAAGATTAGTCAATTAAACTAATAGTAACACACCACCCAAAACAAAAACCAAATTAAAAAAAAAAAAAAGAAGAAGAAGAAATAGCAGCACAAATTAATAACACTGGATTTGAAAAAAGAAAATAAACATATAGGATTAAAAAGAGAATATTATGGATAATTTATTAATACATTTGACACTTTAGGTGAAATGTAATATTAGTAGAAATCTACAAATTGTTATTACAAGAAAAAGGTGGAAAATATATATGATCTCATAATCATTAAATAAATTAAAACAGTAGTTTAAAAACTTGCCACAAAGAAAGCATCAGGAGCAGAGTTTGCATCTGAGTTGTAAACATGAAAAAATGGAAAATTTCTATCTTATACAAGTTTCACAGTGTTGCAAACAAAAGCATACTCTTCAACTAATTTATGTAATACTGATGTAACTGATATTGAAACAGAGTGGTGCCAATACAAGAGAGGAAAGTTATATGCTAGTCTCATTGGTGATTAGATGGAAAGTTCTTAAAAAAAATGTTGCCAAGCTGAATTCAGCCATGTGTAGACATTTAATAAATATATAAAGACTAGGCTCAGTTTATGTCATTAATGCAAGATTGGGTTATTGCAAACATCAGTAAGGATTAAAAGACTTGAATAGCACTATCAACCAACTTGACCTAATTGACAACATCACTTGGCCCAATAAGAGCAGAATAAATATTCTTTCGCAGTTCACATGAAACATTCACCAAGATAGAACACCCAAAATGAATCTTAGTCGAATGTGGTGGCACACACCTGTAATCCCAGCAGCTTGGAAGGCTGAGGCTGGAGGATTGGAAGTTCAAAGGCAGCCTCAGTAATTTTTAGCAAGGCCTTCAGCGATTTAGTGAGACTCACCCTGTCTTTAAAAAAAAAAAAAAAAAATTTAAAAAGGGCTAGGGCTGTGGCTCAATGGTTAAGCCTACCTTTGTTCAATTCCTGGTTACCCTCCCCCACGCCTCCCCCCCCCCCCAAAAAAAAAAGAATGTGGAATAATAGAGACTCTTATGTGTTGCTGATAGGAATATAAATTGATATAACTATTGGAAGCAATTTGTCAATATCTAAGTTATGATTGGCATACCCTATAAACTAGCAGTTCCACTCACTCTTAGGTATTGTATCCTACAGAAATGCTTGCACATTTGTATCTACAGAATATATTTGAATGTTTATAGCAGATGTGTTTATAATAGGAAAAAAAGGGCAAAAGCCCTGCCCCCAAATCTATCAAATTTTCAATGAATAAATAGGTTCTTACATTTTCATTTATTTGAATACTGTGCAACCATGAAGTTAATATGAACACTTATTTCAAATAGCAGAGAACAGGAGACTTGTGCTTCTGGCTATGATCAAAATCCCTATATACCTCCCTGGCCCATGCACTACAGTTTTTCTGGGATATGTGGAAATCCTAGTGTGTACATACTTTAATTTATAATATTACTGTTAAATTGACCTTTAGAAGAGTAACATCAATTTTTTTTAATATATTTTTTTTAAAGAGAGAGAGAGAGAATTTTTTTAATATTTATTTTTTAGTTTCCGACGGACACAACATCTTTGTTTGTATGTGGTGCTGAGGATCGAACCCAGGCTGCACGCATGCCAGGCGAGCGCGCTACCGCTTGAGCCACATCCCCAGCCCTGAGTAACATCAATTTGCAATCTTCCTAATCACCTCATTTTTAAACAATGCACATTTTTGTTTTATAATTGACATCAGTTTTTTACATAATTTTATGGGTTTTTTTTGACAATAGTATTAATATGTCAGTTCCTTTCTATGTTAGTTTTTTTAAATAGTTTTTAATTTTCAATGGATTTCTTACTTACTTTAATTTATTTATTTATATGTGATGCTGAGGATCAAATCCAGGGCCTTGCACATACCACACAAGTATTCTCCCACTGAGCCACAAGTCTAGCCCCTATGTTAGTTTTTTTTTTTTTTAAACCACTGAACATATCCTAGCCATGTTAGCGGGATTTTTTTGGTTTTTGTTTTGGTTCTGGGATTGAACCCAGGACTTTGTCCATGCAAGGCAAGCACTCTACCAACTGAGCTACATCCCATGTTAGCAGTTTTTAACGAATAATTTTATTGTCTATATAATAGTATATGAAGTAACTGTCTTATGACTTTCTTAACCATTTCCATGTTCTCGGTTATTTCATTTGTCTTTAGATTTTCTTTATTATAAATAATGAACATCTTTGCGTGTAAAGATGGTTTTTTGAAGGCTCATTATGGCTACCCATATAAGAGAGCAGGTACGGAAATGTATTTTACAAGAAAGTTTGGCGTTTGAGCAGCACTCAGTATATGATAATTGATAATGTCTCCCCCTTTTAAAATGTTGAAACCGGGTCTCTAAGTTGCTGAGGCTGGCTGTGAACTTGTGTTCTTCCTTTCTTGGCCTCCCAAGTTGCTGGGATTATAGGCATGTGCTATCACGCCCAGCTACAGCTAGAACTCTTTTTTTTCAGTTGTTGATAGTCCTTTATTTATTTCACGAAATACCAAGGATTCACGTAGTGCTGAGAATTGAACCCAGTCCCTCACACATGCCATGCAAGTGCGCTACCGCTGAGCCCCAGCCCCAGCCCTAGAACTCTTGATTCTAGATCTTGATTCAATCTTCTTGATATTCTGCTGCCAAGTTTTCATTTCTAATATAACTTCCTATGATATTGCTCATATCATGCTGCTTTAATCTTTAATTATTCCCTATTGCCTGTAGGATAACTTTCAGACTCTTTAGCCTAGAACTCTTAGCTTCATATAAATTGGACTTACATCCTTTTTTCATTTAATCACTATTTGTTGAGCACTAAATATATGTCAGGGTCAGTGTTAGATGCCAGTGATGGATAATTAAGATACAATTCTGTGCGTATGATTAAACGATTTGAAGAATTGCAGATTATGATTTTGAAGCAAAGCATGTAAGAGACCCTAAATCTAGTTTGGAGCCTCAGGGAATACATTGCTTCTACCTCTCTTATATAAGAAACTTTGTCATAGTTGAACAGGGCCTATTTTTCTTTAAAGATGCTTGATTAATTTCTGCCTTATGGTTCCTTCCTTCCCTCCTATAATAATAATATTTTCCATATTATTTTTTCAAGGTAGGTCATGTTTCATAGTTTCCCTTAACCAGTATACTGTATGCTTCCTTTAGGATAAACCCTTTCCTCCGAATCATAAAACATATTTTTTGTTTTTACTCACTTGACTTTTACTGTGTATCATTTATAGTATTTCTTTGAAGATATAGTTAGGGCTGGGAATGTAGTTCAGTGGTAGATGGTTTGCCTAGCTTGAGTGAGGCCCTGGGTTTAATCCCCAGTGCTGCTGAAAAGAAGTTATAGAATACATAATATTATTTCTGAGTCTGTTGCAAACATATTTACAATATAAACAACATATTATATATGCAAACATGTTATATTTGTTATTTTACTCTTTACATGTGCATGTCTGCCTTTCTAGTGAGATTACCAACAGCTTGAGGGCAAGAATAATGTCATGAACATTTTTCTTTCCCCCAGAGATTCTCCAATATTTGTTTAATGAATCGAAATTGACTTTAAAAACCAAAAAAACTGAGTACTATAATAATCAAACATTCTATACTTAACCATGAACAATTCTTTCCCCCATTTCTACCCATCTTCCATCTGTTTTAGACAAGTATTTGGGGTTTCAATTTCAGCTAAATATGACTTTTCAGTACTTCTAAGATTTGCAGGACTGAAGTAATTGCAGTATTCTTTTACTGAACCAGATGACATTAGCTCTTTGTTGTTTATATCCAGGAGTTGTATACATATGTAAAAATATAGCAAAATTAAGATACACATAATTTCAGCCTACAAAATCTCAATGCTTCTCAGTTTTTTTTTTTTTACCAATTATTTTTTATATCTCAGTGGAATTTTCTATTCCCATCTTATTTCAATTTTATAAATAATGTTCTTTAATATTTCCAAGACCTTTCTTTACAATTCCACATCACAGTCCTAGTTATGGCCCTAGTTTCATTGCATTTGATGTCATCATTGTTAACTTCATCATTGTCAACAACAATTTCTGAGCACTATAACTTGTGGGGAATGGTTAGGCACTGGGACAGTTTGTTGTCTACTGGACCAGTTAGATTGGTCCTCATTGATTGCTTTCTTTCCATCTCCACCAATCCTTTATGGTCAATAAATTATCTTGCTTAGAGTTCATTATCATACCCAACTGCAGATGACTAGTTAGCAATATTTATTCCGTTTAGTGTTATTGGTTATTTCTTGATCATGAATTGCCAGAAAAACAAGGGAAAGTGAACAACCATAGTGAATCTTTACTGATTTTGCTACCATTATGGCAAATTGTTTGTGATTTGTGCAAATGAAGTCTTTTTTATCAATGGTTGACTATCAGTTCTTTTTTCTGGAGAGAAGTCATTAGTTAACGCAGCTCAAGGATTTGTCTGAGAAGAGCAGCACATCAGTTAGAATGCTAATTCACTCAACTGGCAGCAAGCACAGTGAAATGACAGCTTGGAGGGGGGTAAGAGGAGTGTCTGAAAATGGCAGCAGATTGGTATTTCGAAAGGGGAGGGAAATTTCATAATGATGAATAAGAAAGATGACATTTGGTGCTCACATTTAACTTGCATTGAATGTCCATATAAGGGTCAGTATGCATAACCTCTCTTGATTAGGCCTCCGGCTGCCCAGCAGCTGACTGGGTGTATACCCTTCAGACTGTAACCAAAAGAAAGGCCTAGATAATTAGGCCAAGTTGAACTGCAGGAGGTAGCCAGCCTCTCTGCTGCCTTTTGTATATTCATGACCTAGCTTGATTGATGGAAGGACAGTGTTTGGTGACACTGTCATTTGCAAGTTGAAAGGTAGACTACAGGCTGGAGCCAAGATCAGATGTTCTTTAAAGAGTCCTACAATAAACTCATTTGGATGCTGATGATGTTCACATATGCATTTCTTTGTTTCTTACTGTTTCTCATGGATATCTATTAATTTATAGAAATTAGCTTGGTTGTTTTCAGCTAAAACCCCACACTAAGTTATAGGATAGTTTTGTTTTAAAAGTTGTACAAAGTTATTAGTGACACAACGTGCAATGTTGATCTCAGAGGTTCTTATGTGATATTGTCACTTATTCTAATGTAGGAATTTAAAGTATTTTTCTTGAATATATTTCATCAGTGATAACATCACTAGATGCAAGTTATTCCCATATCTCCAACCTAAATGAAATTATGTGTGTATTTTACCTATTTGAGAAAACTTAAACACTGCTATCAAAACTTTTCCAGAGAATGTTTTTTCAAGAATGTGCTGCTATTCCTCATCAGAGGTACATGAATACCTTAAGTATATGAATACCTTAAAATATTCTTATATTTAATATGTGGTTCATAGAAAAGGTTTAATTCATTCTGAAATATATTCTGTTTAATTAAAAAAGTTGATTAATTTCAGACTTGTTGCAAATGAGTTGAAAATACTAAAAGAAATTAGAATCCTGAAAGAGAAACATGAGGTTGACCTAGGGAACATCTTTAGAATGTAAAACTGAAGTTATAGACTGTTCAGACAGCACCATAGTTTGTCAACTAAAAGGACATAAAGAAAAGGAAGGAAGATTGTTTGAGGATTATTGATATACCCATTTCATGAATATTAAGCTATTAATTTAAAAGATCCTTTGAGAAGCACCCATTGATGTTTAATATTTTTTATTACATGGATGCTTTTGTATGATAGAGTTGTTGTTCTGGTATGGCCAAGTGATTTTTTTTCAACCTGAAAATGGTTTGAATGCTTTTTGTGAAAAATCCTTAGTTCCATGTTTTACATGTACCTAACTTATCTTAGTTACCACAACTTAAAGTAATATATGTCAAAGCTCTTTGTAAGCAATAAGTGCTGTACAAATGTTAAGTAAAATTAGTACTAGCTGTTATTGCCCCTGCTGCTTCTATTATTATTCTTATTAGTAACTGATATCAGGTAGTTGTAACGAGTAACAAATGAATTAATCCTCATTTTTTGTCAACAAAGTATGACTGATCAGATGTGAATTTTTTTTAATAAAGCAAAATGGCAAAGGAAGACTATAAGTTCTTTCAGTTATTTTCCATGTTAATTATAAAAAAAAAAAGGATAAAAGTAATTTCATCCCCCTCACCAGAAAAGCAGTGTCTCCAGGTGACAGCAATGTTTTGGTGAGGACAGTTTTTGAGGGTGTTGGAAACACTCTCTAATCACAAGAAATCATGCATTCTTTCTAGTTATCTAGTCTTAAATCACTTGAGATTAAGTGTCTGAAATCTAGTATGCTTGATCTGTATAGTATTCAGGAACTCCTTTTGTTGTATTTGTGGTAATTATTTTTAAATAAAAAATTTCAGCAGAAAGTATTAATATATTAACAATGTTAATTATAATGTTATTTTTCTCATTTAAACAATATCTCCTTATTTTAAATACTGAATTTTCTTAGTAAAAATTAAATTCAAAGCGTATGTTTTCTTTCTTTTTTCCTTTCTCCTTTCCTCCCCCCCTTCTTTCTTGTGTGTGTGTGTGTTGTGTGTATGTTTGTTTTGCTTGCACATGCTAGGCAAGTGCTTTGCTACTGAATTACATGACTAGCCCAAGGTATATATTTTCTGTGAAATAAGGTAAAAATAAGAAACTGTCTTATTGAATAGAAACAGTTCTGGGAATTAAAAAAGAAAGAATTTGCTCTCTTGAATTAAATTTGGGTGTATTGTGTGTTTTGCTGCTACAGAGCAATATTCTTAATGTGTTAGTTACTGTTCTCATTTAGTCTTTTTAAAAAACTTACAGGTGTCACTTTGTGAGGAAATTCTGGGTCTCTTCCAATGATAAAATAAACTTGACACTTGTTCCATGAAGGCATCTTTTCCCTGCTTATCAGCTCTTCAATTTATGGCTGTGCTTTGAAATTTGTGCCTGTGACTCCCATCTTTGTATTTACTCCAATTAACACATAAACTCTAATTAGCCAGATCAAGGGACTTGGGAGTCCATAAATGGAAAGTGACATGGCAGAGCTTGGCAGCTGGCATCAAGGCAAGGTGACAAAAATAGGGAAGTATCAATTAGATGACATTGATGGTAAAGCTGTGTGTTGGAATAGTAGATTTTTAACAGCTCTCTGTGTGACTAACTGCTGACTCTAGGACGGGGTATAGGAATTAGTTGGTAAACTGACAGCTAAATTAAAACATTGAACTTTAGGTAGGTTTAAAAATCAACAATAAAAACCAATTAAATTTATTATCACTGTAATAAAATTATACATTTCTACTAAAATCATTTTTGTGAATTTTACTATTAATTTAGTGTCCACATTTTAAAATTAGTACTTTGATATACAGCAATTCTCATGAGTAGAAGTGCAAGAATCCAGATTTAGATATCTTTAAAAGCCATAATTTTCTACTCTAATGCTTTTGCAGGGACGAATAATCCACATCAGTAGATTTGGGAGGACCTATTATCAGCATTAAATATTTACTAAGTTCCGAACTGCTGTTTTGGATTGCATATGTAATTCAGCAGTGAAAATATTTTGAAATTGTATTACTCCAGTTTTAGAAATCTATGTTGGATAGAAAGAGTTGAATCTCCAATGAGTTTTATCAAGCTTTGTATATCTTCTCATCACTAGAGAGGTTATAGAAGTTGAATATACAGGAACTGGGCTGCTACTTTAATTTTGTAGATTCAGCTCTCTGGTCTTTCCATCCATCAATTAGGTGGCTGTGTAATTGTCAAAAATATTCTGTGGTCACTGCAGAAATATTACATGCCTTTCTAAATTTGGTGGAACCAAGGAATTTTTTTCCTTTAAAGCTTGATTGAAATTGTAATTTAAATACATGTTGACAATTAGCTATTAGACAATAAGAGGTCATATATTTACTTTTTTATTTTGAATAGTTGGTGACTGTAAGCTTAATTGTCATTTTGCTTGACTAGTTATGGTCTCTAGTGATTCATGCAATATATTTTCAATTTAAGATTTTAAATCTGTAAATTATTTTACTTGCTATATAACCCCATTTTAAGTATTGCAGAAAATGGGGGTGGGGAATCTCTTAAATGATGTATTTGAAAAAGTTGCTGTCCTAGAGGAGCATTTGAAACATTAGAAATCTGCCATACGGTCCATTTACATAAATGTTAACTCAAGACACACAAACATACTGAAATGAAAATGTTTCATGCATTAATTTGCTAAAGATAGAACTAACATAACAATTAGAACAACATTCTGCTTATTTAGATTTGAATTTCCTAGGGCAGTGATAATATGTAGTGTTGCTGTAGTTTCATTCTTTTAACATATACTATCGTTTGTTCTGTTGCTAAAATGAATTATTCTATTTTAAGTCATTGAGACATGGAAAACCTACATAACTAGAGAAAAGCATTAGGAGCATTATTTCTAGACTTAGGAGATTTGGAAGTTCCCTCATCAGCGCAGGGTCTGTTAAAAATTCTTGGAAGAAACAATTTATTTTCTAGCTTGGCAAAGGAACAATGTCTGTATTTTATAATTGTGAAAATACCAGATGTTATCTTTAAAACAGGAAACCCAGCTAATACAAAAGTAATCCATAGAAGGCTATTTTGCTCCCCGGCTATTTCATTCATTTTGTCATTGGTACTTTCATGGTCAAGCAGGTAACCTGACTGAAAAGGAACACCTTTCCAGGGATTAAATATGTGCTATGGCTTATTTACATCCAGCAGAACAATTGTGAATTTTGAAAATCAAATGGTTTCTAACCCAGTTGTGTAGCTGATCAATAACAATAATAATTCTTCTTCTTCTTTTTACACCCCTCCCCCCTATTTTTTGGTCATGCTGATCTCAGTTGCATGGTCATATGTTGTAAACCACATGGAACTATTTCAAACTGTGATGGGGAAAGCAGCAACTGCAAACATTCCTCCTTGAAGCAAGTGGTTGTCCTAAACTGAGCACCGTAGAATAAAAATGGAAACATAAAAATAGCAGTTGGAAAGATAAAACAGCATTTATAGTACTAATAAAACCGTTGTGGCTTCCACAGGAAAACATGCTTTGTAACCTAATGCTTACCTGAAAGGACTGTCGAGTTTCTGAGAGTTATAGCTGTTTTTGTAAGAGAAGCACAGAGATTTGCTTGAGGGCTGAGTGATAGATTCGCCTGCCTGAAGCATCCCAGTGTGTTTATACATGGCTTGTATGGCAGCTTTCATAAGACATTTACCCCATGATTTGCGATGAGCTTATGTGTGAATAATTAATGGCAATTAATCCTTAATTACAGTAATTAGGCAAGTCACAGGAAATTAAGCTGCAGCTGGAGAAGACCATGCCTGGGAAGAGAGGATTGGGGGCTGTGTGAATGTGCCATTTACTGACAGCATTACTAGGATGCGCAGTATTCAGCAGCTTTGGCATTTCTATTGGCAGCCTTGGGTAGGACAAGAGTGCTCTGCATTAGAAGCAATCTATAGTTGTCTACAAGAGTTTTAAGTTCAAGTGCCAAAATGTTGTGTTGCATATGGTGATTATCTAAGTTTATTGGTTGCCATAACTCAAATGAATGTAATTGTTTTTGGCTTGATAACAGTGACAGGAGTTTTTATGCTTTCATAGGTTCTATTGGCATGAACCATGATGCAACTTTAGAAACAATTCATCCAGGTTTACAATTATGAAGTAGATAATGTAATTGTCTAGAAATTAACTGAGAAAATTTCAATCAAGAACAACAGCAGAACATACACAGTCTTGGTTGAGGAGTTAATTACTTTATTACTAGTTGCCTCTCCCAGTTAAGCATGGTAGTACACAGTATGCTGGAAATATTCATTGAATTGAATACATTCTCCAAATGTAAGAAAAGCTGAGATTCAAAAATTAATGTTTAAGAATCTACAAGGAGTGTTTTAATAAACAAGCAAAGCAATCATTCGATAGAGAGCAGTACTTCCCTGCAAATTCCTCTTGAGAGATGTTCACAAGCCTTCATTTGGGAATCTATGACTTCTTCTGTCATTTGCATAGGATTAAAAAATTACAGGGCCATTGTATACCTAGATAAAGAGCACAGAAGTTATAACATTTCCAGAATTGAATAAAATTTGAGCGTGAGTAAAACATTCTCATGTGCCCACTGGATGTAATTCTCATTATTCATTTTTCTTTTTGAACTTTAGGATACAATAGAAAGTTGGGCCCACATATTCAGCTTATGTCTACTATTAAGCCTATCTAGACCATAAATATGTTGTAGTTACAATGCAACTATTATAATAGGGAGCATTCTTCTTGATATCAATGCAACTATTAGGAAAAGGATACACTTGTTAAATAAAGTAGATAAAAATACTTTTTTTAAAGATCTGTAATTTAGTTAGGAAACATTTGTAAAGACTTTATCTTTTATACTAAAAGTGAAATATTTGGGCCAATAGGCTAGTTTGGCTATTAAGTACTAAATATGCAAAATCTCCTCTTTCATGAATATCTTATATTCTTATAAGATCAAACCACTGATGGAGATTTAAGTTATGTGAACATATATATTGCCATCTGTACTTTTGGTTCATTTTAAAGAGGAAGTAAGTCACAATATCCTAATAATGGTCTTGATTTTATAAATGATTTTCCCCCTTGAAATAAGCAACACATTCATTTTAATATGTAGAATCGGTTTGCTAGCAGGGCGACAGTTTAAAAAGGCTTCCAACTGTGACACAAGTGCAACCATATTGCTTCCTATTACTCGCTAAGGTAGTTGTTTAGAAGAGAGAATGTTCTCCCTGGAAATGTTTAAAGTGCTGTAATTTTATTTAGGATAATGAGGATTTATAACCATTTTGCCATATGAAAACCTGCCTTTAGACGGAGTGAAATAGGCTGTTTTGGTTATTGCATGTTCTTAACTATAGAATGTGTGTGAGTGTGTATGCACGTGTGTGTATGTGTACGTCTTACAGTACTAAGAAATTATTTACATTTGGATTTTACTAGTTTATTCTATATGTTGGTCTGTGTTAAATATTAAAATATTAACCGATACAATTTGTGTGGCCAACATAAATGTCTGCCTTTCTTTGTGTACAGCATTTCTCTGTACTGAAATGTAACTGAACAGAAAGTCTTTGTTCTCATTTATACAAATAATTAACTGTAACTGCTGCGTATCCCTGGAACCCTAAATTTCTATAACTTTGCTCATATAAGTTGTACCGGAGAAAGTTATTTTGAGTGATGGTCAGTGAACAAGGAGACAGTTGTGTTGGGAAAACTGTATAGCAGGATCTGTGTTTTAGCATTAAGCATGATATTTATATAGTATGTATTATCAGTAAAAATTAACCTAGTAAATGTAAATTTGACTCATTATGAGAACTGTATTCTATAGCACTGTCTCAAAACCCACTGTGGACTAGTTTATTTAGGCCTCTGACTTTGATATCAGAGGGGGGAGGAAGGAAAAGAACAGTTAGAGATTTTTATCAGGTTTTTATCTCCTCACTGAAAATCTTAGCTCTCAAAACATTTCTAATTTCCCTCATTTGAAGGTTCAAACAGTTTCAAATTACTGCCCATGGATTGTTCTTGACATCCCGAATGGTAAATTTGAGCTGTGGAAATGCTGGAATGTGTTTTTGTGCTTTTCCTGAACAAGGGAATTCAACGGGTAAATTACAGTCATTTACTGGGAGTGTAATTTACTGAGAGCCTTTAGGCAAATGCAAGAGAAAGGACAGCAGCAGAAGGGGGAAAAAAAAACCCACATAAAAACTATTTTGTGTATTTTTTCCCTTTTCTCATTAAGTATTTATTCACATAAGAATTTTATGAATTAATGGATAGTCCTACAATTAAGACAGATAACTTTTATTCATTTTTCACCATTGATAAAGTATTTGAAATATTGATTGCCATGTAAAACTACAACCTGAACCACGTTTCTGAAATTCTACTTGTTTATTTTTTATTTAAATTAATGTTTGTCTTATTGAGGATTATAAAGAAATGCATTTATATCTTCAGAATGATTACAGATTTTACTAAATTTAGATTTCACTATACCAGCGATTAAATGATAAAATTTTAATGATTTTCACTGGATAAATTAGATAAAAGACTTATCTTAAAAAAGTACTATGCCACTTTGTCACATCATAGATGAGACTTATGTTTAAGAAGAAAAAGATCCATACTATTTTGGTTATATGTATACTTTAAAACCAACAAAGGATAAATAACCCAGCCATTTTATTAAAGGTTAAGTTTTATGAAATTCAACTTAGTTTTATGAAATTCAAATTAGTCAACTAATTCTTCATAATATAAATATATAAACATTTGTGGTAATTCTTATAAACAGTTCTGACCAATTCCTTTCATGAAAGGCAGTGTGCTCTGTAGTAATTGCTAAGCAAACAGAAAGCTGTGTTGCAAAGTGGTTTTGTATAGCATATTGTAATTTGACACTTAAGTTGTGCCCTGCATTACCCTGTGTCATAATTGATGGCTAAAGAAAAGCACACGCTATGCTAATCATTTGTTAGAATAGCTTGTTAAATTGTGGTTGCCAATTTTAAATAAACTATGGAATGCTTGTCTGTATTTTAAGGTTTGTAGCCTACAGTTTTAAACAGTCATTTTGAAGCTGTTTTTTAACTTTATGTTTCACATGCACAGTTCTGCCTTTGCACACAAGGTCAGCATGTTTGCCAATTTAATAGCATGTTATCAGGAACCAAATCAATGAGCTTCAGGTTTCACATTAGTGTCTCAAGGTATTTTTCTGTTCATAGCTTTGTGTATTGATCCTAAATTTGATGTCTTTTTAAAAAAACATTTTATTTTTTAGTTGTAGTTGAACACAATACCTTTATTTTATTTATTTATTTTTATGTTGTGCTGAGGATCGAACTCAGGGCCTCACACATGCTAGGCAAGTGCTCTACTGCTGAGCCACAGCCCCAGCCCTCTTTTTTTTTTTTTTTAAGTTGATAGGTTATTTATAAGATATTAAGTTCTTAAAAAGTAAAAAGTTCTAGAATTAGATTAATTTAGATGTTAATACAAAATAAGGATGAATTTATCTTATAAAACTTACTAAGTAAAAGAACTGAGTGTAAAACAGTGTTTTGTCAGTTTGGAAAGTCTTAACTCAGAACACCAATAAAAATTTTAGTAAAGAAAGATTTGGGAGATAGGCCACAGCATATAGTTTGTGAATTCCTTTTTTTTTTTTGAAGTGCTGGAGTATTTACCTAAATATGTGATGAGTCAGTAATATCATGTAAAGAGAGGAGTCAAACTTGCTGAGAAAGTTGACTTAAAAATGGAGAATAATAGATCTCTACCTTCTCTAGTAAGAGAACTAGAGCATGATGAAGGAATATGTGCATTTAGACATAAAAGAAATGTTACTTCTGGAGAAAAGTGATTTAATGTGCAGACAGGATTTTTTCAAGATATTAACAATGATTGAATATAATACCTTTAGTGTGTAATAATGGCCTGATGGGCTGCTTCCTGTCTAAGGTAAACCCTTTTGATTGGCATGTCCATTTTGATCTCTTCTGCCATGTAGTGTATTGAATGGATAAAGGTATCATTTGTAGTTATTGTACATATACTTAATTAAGCCAGTAAAGACACACAGATGGAGTTAATTCTCAATTACTTAATAGACAAATATGTGCAAGGTTATTCAGTGGTATACAGTTGACCCCTTTGTGTGGAGGAATTCCTTGAGAACATTCACTCTGTTATATGAAAGGAGAGGTGATTACATGTCTTGCTAGAACCAAACTCACTCACTTGATGGCATTTTGGGGGAGACATAAGATTTGATTACACTCCAACCCCTCTCTCCTTTACATGTAACATAGTGGAGTTAAAATTTGTAACCATACTCTTTCTTCCCTGCTGAAGGTTTTTTTTTTCTTTCTGTTTATTTTCTAATGTATTTAATTTCCTCTCCTTAAAATATGTAAAAACTTAATATTAGGAAAGTTTTGAACTTGATTACTTACCATTATAAAAACACAGCCTCAATGCAGTTGATGAATTTATAATATTGTTTGTCTAAATGAATTTAAGCAACTAAATGTGTATATTTGATATATAAATTATTATTTACAGATTTTTTTTTTTTTTTTTTTTTTTTTTTTTTTTTTTTTAAGCAGGCCACAGATCAGGCTGGAGACAGATTTGGGAAATAACCTTTAACTCCCTTGGAAAAGGGGATACATTTTATATGGAATATTCTGGATGATTATGAGAATTAAATAAAGATTATTTCAGAAGAAATGCACTTTTGGGGAGGTATAAAATATGCTTTGGATTTTAAGTATTTTGGGTATAGCAGGGTATGAAAAGAAAAAGTGACCACAGATTACCATAAAGTGTCTTTAGCTTGGTTTGATTTGAAGTGGGTTACAGTACTATAAACTGTATGCCTTAATCACGGAACTCTTTAGCATCCCCTGGGACGTGGGCCTTCCTTTCGGCTAAGTGGGGGATCGCCCCCATCACCTGTGGTTTTCGGTGTAACTCACTGACCCTTGGAAAGGTCACTCCTGTCCTGGGCCTTTTCTTCCCTGGCTGGGAGATGTTCAAGGGCGTCTGCACATGTGTGGGGTAAAAGCGTGTTTGCACACGCACGGGCAGACAAGGCTTACAGGCTGTTCACACACGCAGCAGCATCACGCCTTTTCTCAAATCTCGAATTTTGCATAAAGATCTAGAGCGATAAATAATGTCTGTGTGGGAGCTCAGCTTAAGGCCGAATTTTCTTTCTGCAGTAGTTTTTGTTCTCAATCACCTTGATGAAACAATCTTGAAGCCGCTCCGCTTTCCATGGCATTTGGAATGAGTCCCTGACAGGCTGATTTTCCACCCCTGTTGTGATGCTGCTTTCTCTAGTTAATATTCCTGTGTAAGTGTCGCACAAAAGTAAGCCCAAAGAGCCCGCACATGACACGGAGGCTGCTCCATTTGCATTAATTATGCAGTCAGGGCGGTGAGAACTCGCTGTCAGCGGCGCGCCCCCGCCCCACCGCAGCGGGGAGCGGGAGCGGGGAGCAGGGCCGGGCGGCGGGGGCCTCCCAGTGAGGCCGCGGGAGGGGCGCCCGCACCACCGCCAGGCCGCAGACTAACCCATTGTGGCGGCGGAGAACAATGGGCGCGCCGGGTGCCCGCCCTGAGCCGCGGGGCGCAGCAGCCCTAGCCAAAGTGACCTTACCTCCCCCCACCCCCCACCCCCAGGGCCGCTCGCGCCCCGTCGCCCTGTCTGCCTGGTGCCCTTGTGTCAGCACCACCTGTGCACCAGACCCTGTAGGAAGCCTGAAAGTTAGTTTTTTTTCCCAGCCCAAACCAGAAACTAGGTTTGCCAGGCCGGGGAGGTTGTACTTCCTGATTTTAATCTGGGCCGATTCAGACCTGAGTATCGAGGGCTCAGCGTCAGCACTGTGCGAACATTTTCAACACGTAGGGAAAGAATTCCAGATCGACTGCAAAACAAGGATACCCCAGGAACATGGTGGTTGAGAAACCAAGCAGCCAGCCAGCCAACCAAAATCCTTCACCAGTGATTTGAAACATCTTCTGGGAGGTTTCCCCACCGCAACTGGTTTTGAGGCATCCTAACTTACTGGCTAAGTTTTTCAATGGGAGCCGGAATTCCAAAGGGAATTGAATTGTGCAAACATTTGTTCTGTACCTACTATGTCCTAGGTGATGAGGAATATTACCTCATTACTGTAACTGGTTGGAAAACATTCAGGAAAATTAAATTATTGCTTTTTTGAAGATTTAAATATGGAAATCATGGAAAAATTGCTCTTGTTACCACTATTTCCCTCCCATCCCCACTGACTAAACTCTAGTCAAAAAGTATTGAGCTCATAGGAAGAATATATGTGCTTTCTTTCTTCTTTTGGTAGTTTTACAGAATACCAGAAAAGGTTGTTGTGCAGCATTTCTGCAGTGTAGTTTATGCAGCTAATAGCGTGGGATTAGAACAGTATGCATGCAAGGAATGACTAGCCTGTATTCTTGCCAGCAGAGCAACAGAACGCTGAAATTTTGAGATTAATAAAGAAATATTAAAAGCCTTGCTCCTTTTTTAGGTTTGCAAAATAATTCCATGGTAATATTTTATGCTTTTCTTTAAAATAAAGGATTGTGTTTGCAAAATTTCATGAGTAAATCCTGTCACATTCGACCAGGAGCAATCATACTGAAAATTTTTCCAAAAGGAATTAGGCCATCTTTTCAAGGCCATGTGTAGTTGCCAGCCATGATGATATTTAGCTCTATCAAAGCCAAAGTCATAATTTCTGAAGAAACCGGTACCTTTATCTTTTTTTATATATATATGAAATAGATAAAAAGGCATTACTTTAAAAATGTTTAATATTCTTTTGACATTTGTACTATGTGTTTCTTCTAAAAATGAACTTTTTTTTGAAAACAAATGACATTTACTGACTTGGCCTATAAGAAAACGTTGATCCCTCTATATGGTATATATTTTAATGTCATTTCTAATTACTTAAAATATTCTATTGTTGATAATCTTTTCTTTGAGAATATATAAAGACGCAGTTTTCTAAAATGATTGTTGAACCATAGGAGATTGGTGATGCCCATTTTTTACTTACAAAATGGCAATATCTTGAGTTTCAGTCAAATTGACAATGTTAGTAATAGGTAAATGAAATGAAAAAAGCAGAGAAGAAACTACTTACATACTATGTAAAAATTTGTATATGTATGAAAGATTGTAGTTTGTCATCACACAATAGAATATAATATTCATAGAATTAATTTTTCTCCAATTAAATTATTTGAATTCACAATGAAACAAGAATTGAAAATTCAGTTTCTTTTAAGCCTGGGTAGGAGGGGGAGGGAGCCTGTGTTTAAACAAACAACAACAAAATTAAAAACATATACCAAATTTAGGCCTTCGGAATTGTAACTGTACATACGCATGTTGCATTTTCTGTGTATGTTGTTAAGTATAAATTTGGAAATTTTTTCATCTTTTTTTTTTCTTTCTTTTTTGGTACTGGAAATGGAACTCAGGGGTGATTTACCACTGAACTACATCCCCAGCTCCCCCTTGACACTTTTTTAAAATTTTAAGACAGTGTCTTACAAAGCTGCTTTTAGGGCCTTGCTAAGTTGCTGAGACTGGTCTCAACCTTTCAAATCTTCTGCCTCAGCTTTCCAAGTCACTGATATTACAGGTGCACCATCACCCCTGGTTGAAAATTTGGTATTTTTGACTGTTTCCATTCCATTTAAGAGATAAGGTACTACTGTTACCAACATTTCCTCTTTATTTTTACCTGAATCTAGTGGAAGCTTCCAAAATTAGTCCTAGCAGCCCAGTCAGCATTTTAATTGGAACTATATTTACAACTGTACCTCAACTTTTTGTTTTTTACCCACCTACCCAGAAGAGTTTATATCATAAAATTATTTACATAACTTTTGATATTATCATTTATGAGATTATCTCTGAGATAAATTTCCACAAAATTAAAAACTTTTAAATCAGAATGTGGAAGTGATAAATTCTGAATGTTCTTATATTTCAAATATTTAAATGAGATACTCGCCCCCAAAATTATATTCTTACATAATATCATTTGTTTTGACATCATTTTATGGTTCCAGATTATAGTGATATGAAGCTTATGATATTATTTCACATTTTATCCACTAAATAAAACCTGCCCTATGTTTTATTACAAAGTAGGTGGCCTGGAGGGAAAATATATGTATTCTTTCCTTTTGGTATAAAATATGCATTTGGGCTTCTCATTTCATCCCCAATCTGTGTTATTCCTTAAAAATGCAGAACTGCCTGAAGTCCTCTTTAATATTTAATTCAACAACTTTTTAATCTGTCATTATGCTGTGATGAAGTAAGCATCAAGTGTCGCTGAAAAAGATTAAATTATACTTGGAAATAGGAATTGAAATGATTTAGGGTTGGAGGCTGAATATTTGCTTTGCACAAGTAATAATAGTAGTAGCTTGGGTGAAGAAGGGCTTTGGTTTGGCTTTAATGTCTTTGCCTGGCTGTGCTCCCCTGTGGCTCCCCCTGATTTACGCTAGCATTACTGAGCTTTATTTTATTTAAATGGAGGTGGAAAGTGGAAATTACTACACTACAATACATTAATTACTCCATACTATTTCTTTGTACCGATTTCCCTTTTTTTTCTGTAAACATCATAAACAATGATGCAACCTGCCCAATGGATGGCAGCTGTAAGCAATCCCTTAATTCTTGTTAACAAGCTTATCTTAGAAAGGAAAAGCAGTAATAATTAATACCCATCTATGGAATAGTGAGAAGCAATGGACTGTTTGTAGAACATTTATTCTCATGTTCTACATGAGAATAAGTTGTGACTCTACCTCTTAATATTTTAACCATTGTATTTTATTTCTTGCCTTTAACATCTAGACTTGTAGTCTGTGGAATGTTTTGCAGTTAGGGATAGAGGTATAAATATTCAGATCTCTCAGTGATTCAGTTGCTCAACAGGTGATAATGAAGACTAACCTCTTTGGAGTACTTGGTCTCTGTATACCTTCAGATTTTCTGGCATCAAGAAATCTGTTGGGGGGTCTAGGGTTGTGGCTCAGTGGTTGAGTGCTTGCCTAGCATGTGAGAGGCCCTGGGTTCAATCCTCAGCACCACATAAAAATCAATGAATAAAATAAAGGTATTGTGTCCATCTACAATGAAAAACATGAGGGAAAAAAAAAAAAGAAATCTGTTGGGCAGTATCTGGCTGTGAAGCTTATTTTCAATCTAGTGCTATGGCTTCTATTTCCATGAGGCAAAGGTATTCAATCTGTGTAGTGGAGAAAAACTAATTGAGAAATTATTTGATGAACTACACAGAAGAGTCCCATGTGGTTGTTTGAAAGAATGCTGTTTTTTCCCCTTTCCCTGTAATGCATGCCTATTAAGTGGCTTATATGTATATTCTGGCTCTGTCTGTAATGAATGTCTTCAAAACTTACCTTCATTTGTCCTGATTTGGCATGATGATGGTCCTTTTCAAAATAAGCCTGCAAATAAGTCTTGATGTATAGCACACCTGTTGGAATATTATCAGAGCTATATTGGCTTTCAGGAATCCTATGTATCTGTATTTTAGATGTCCAATCCTGGAGCATTATGTCCTGTCATAGAACAATAATAAAGAGAAAGGAAGCCAGACACTGTGGTGCCTTTCTGTAATCCCAGCTACTTGGGAGGCTGAGTCAGGGGGATCGCTTGAGCCCAGCTGTTAGAGACCAGCATCCTCCCTTTTGAAAAACATTCGAAATAAGAATGTAAATTTACTGCTATAGGTTCAGAATTATCTGTCAACACCTCAGGGTTTTAAAAAATGAGCTTGGCAAAATGTTTCCAAGCTTGCAAACATTCTTTGTGTTTTGGGTGTCACCTCAGCTCTACACAGTTGCAGTAGGCGTGGAGCACTTGGAAGAAGTATAAAAGTTAGGCTGCAGTTGATGTATTCAGGTTTTACAGAAACTTTTTTTTTTTTTTTTAACTTGAGATAACTTTGAACCCTGCCGAATTTGATTCCCTAAATATTTAGCTCCCTACTTCTATGAGATTGATATTATCAGTGCATACCCAAGATGAGGTGGATGGGACAATTAATTGTATGATTATCATTCTACCCCTTTCATGAGATAATTGAAAATAAAGTTCTGTGTTTTTTTAGAGTAAATTATCTTGTAGTTCATAAATATATGTTTTTAAAGAACTGAGTTTATATATTACTTAGTGTTTTGATCTAGGATAATCTTTAAAAATAAATCAGTTTTTTTAAACAATTGGTCAAGGTTTGCCCACATAATGTTATTCTATTAAGATATGCATTTTTCCACATGTACCTTCTTTGCTCTGACAAGACAAGTTGCCTTTCTGAAACCCAGTGTGCTTGTAGGGTAAAGTAAATGCATGTCTTTGTAGAAGAATAAATAAAAAGAGCAACCTGAGTCAATAAGCGGGTTCAATTCATGCCTACAGCCATGGCGGACAGCTCATTTTGTAGATGTGGGTGTTTTGTTTACATTTATAATGCAGCTTTATTTAATGCTGACAGATATAGCTTGTGGCAAATGATAGTCAGAATGTATGAGCAGTCATAATGCTTCTGTCTTCTTATAGTGTGCTGCTGAAAATAAGCAGTTCACCTCTGTTTTTATTGAGGAAAGGATATGAGACAGCTATAGCTTCGTGAGGCTATTTATTGAGTTGTTTTACTAGCTGTGAACATGCCGCTTTATAGCAGTTGTGAAAATGGACTTTGCTAGTGTGTGGGAAAGGAAATAACATTGCAGTATACAAGGGTAGTAAAAAATCTCTATAAATAATTTTTCAGACTGAGGAATATTCTCATTTAAACAGGCAGAATGGGTTCTGATTTTGGCTAGGTGTCAATCGCCCCTCAAAAGTCACCAGGTTGGAATTAGTGTTATAATTTGTAGGGACGTTTTTTTATTGTCTAAAATTTAATTGTTAGAACTTTTAAGAAAAGTTTGTGTTTTCATATTCACCTAGATTTAGCACAGTATTAAGACCTTTGGGGCTTAAGGATTTGTATTAACTAATTCAGAGATATCAATAAAAAATGCACAGATGAATGTATGGTAAAGACATACCTGTGAGTTATTTAATAATATGTTTGTTATTGAAGAATATAGGCATGATACAGAGAGACCTATTTTCTTACATAGTTGACATTTGCAGGTTATATAGTTCAGGTGCAAAAGTTGGAGACAAATGATGTAAATACTTGAAAGGACTTGTATTTTGACCCTAAAGATTTATTATTCAGAATAACTAAGGGAAATTGACTAATCTCAGAATTTGAATTTGTATTTGTATTCACCCCTGGGCAATTACCTGCTCTTGCAAAACCTGGAGCTCTCAACTCTACAGCAGACTCTTTTAGGTTTTATGCTAGCTTCCGTTTTTTTTTTTCTCCACTAAATCCGTCCAGGTCTACTAAAGCTTTTTGATGTACAGTTATTTATTGACTACCATAATTGTGATGGATATAATACTTTTTATTCTTAAACATAAAAAAGCATTAGAATGGTACATATTTGAGAATTTTATGACTTTTTTATTTTATTCAAATGTTCATCATATAGTAGTGAGAAGGTACACAAATAATATTTTTATGCATGCAAAATAATTTAGAAAGCAGTGTGAATCTCAGCAGGTGTTTCTTCTATATCTATGCTCAAATTTCAGGGGAACACTCAATATTAAATTGAAATAACCCTCCCTTGATATTATGTAGCTAAAGTTCAGTTTAATTCTCAGATAAGGTTTTCCTGGACACACATCATTTTCCTCTCTTGTAAATAAAAATCAGACTACTTAGATTTTAATACTCACTACTTTACAAAGTAAATCAAACTGCTGCAAAGTGCTCACTCATTCCTTTTCTTAGTGCTTTTATTAAGGCATTTCTGTTACCACTAAATATATGGATTATAGAGATGCTGTAAAAATGTTCTTATTTCCTTCTCCACTGGCTGATGAAATGGGTTAATCTCTCAATAGAGCTATTTCCTTAATTCACCACCTGTTTTCAAATCCCTAGTAACCGACAAGGTAAGCAGAGAGATTCCTCTGTGTGTGCCTTGTATACCTACTTCACAAAGAGAGAGAAACTAGAGAAAAAATAAGACAAAAATTTTCCTTGAAATTTTTTAAGGAAAGTTCTTGCACGTTACTAAAAAGCTATCATATTTAAATTATCACTCAGCAGCCAATTATGTTGCCTACTGGGCATCCTTTCATGGAAATTTTTAACTCAAAGGGCATACCTCTACAAAAAGTGTATTTATTATCTTTTTTAAAATGCCCATGTCCTTTTTAGCATATGTGATAATGCAATAGAGATATAACTAATGCAAATTTTACATTTTGAGTTAGAAGCAAACGAATTGATTTTATACCTGTAAAACTAAATATGTGCTTGGCTATGTGGTTAGACTGTCTCAACTGTATATAAGTAATCATTTATTGTTTAAATACAGAAGAGGCTGTAACAAAATGCTGTCAAGAGCCATCACACTCATTAACCTGCAAGCTAATTAGCCTCCTCCTGCCTGATTGCTGACAAGTTCTTCAATCTGAACCTATTGCTGTCGTGTCAGCAGAGAATCTCAGAGTGAGGTAGAGGAGGTCTCCATTAGATGTTTGTGAACAAAGTCTGCATTAAAGGTTTGGGTTTTTTTTTTTTTTTTTTAACACTCTAACAAATGTTAGAGCATTAATATCCCCAGCTATAATTAAATTGGCAACTCTTAATTACTGTAATTAGTATATTAACTGTTTCCTTTCCTGTTCATCTATAATTGATTTCAAGAAATTACATGTAATTTAATGTGATTTTAAAAATTTAATCATTGTTTAAAAGACTTCAATAGTTAAATGTACATCTAGATGTTACTGAGTTTTTGAAATAATGTGCATAATAAAAATCACTTAAGTACAGTGTCTTGTCAAAACCAGTAGATATAAGCTTTATATTCATGTCTTTATTTTTTTTTTCTGTACAAACATGACATCCATTCCCAATTAGAATTTTTTTTTCTGTTAGGCTAATATCTCTTAACTTCGTTGTAAATTAGTATTGGAATGATAGAACATTTTGCAAATGCATCTTAAAATATGAATTCATTAATTTGTTCAAAACTAATTCATTTAGAATAGCTTCTTGAGGGCAAAATATTCATAAGATAGTTTGCTTATTACATCATCCAGTCAAACTTGAGACTGTTTTTATTTTTTATTTTTTGAGAATACCAGAAAAAAGAGATGAGGATTTAGATTGGATCATTGGACCCTGAGTACAGGGCTCCAAAGTGTTGTAAGTTCAGCTTGTACAATTTGGATTGGCAAAGAATGAATTGATGAAGCCTTTTCTATATTCTCTGAATTATCACTGTTATCTCTTTCTGGCAAATGTTACGTACTTAACGATTTTGGTTTAAACTATTCAAATATATTCAACAAATTAGAGACCTAAACCATTCTGAAATGACACACATACCAGCACAATGTATTCACATGTCTACAAAACCACATACTGGAATTTATTGTACTTCTAGTTTATGTAGGGAAAACTACTATTTGAGGGTGTCTGATTTAAAAGTGTTGGATTGCAGTAAGAAACAGCATCAAAGTTTATGGGAGCTTTCCATAGAAGTATATGTTTACTCTGAATTGGACATGGCCAGAATTATCATTTGCATACCATCCTATAAATGTTTTAAACTATTTAAGTACATATTTTTCAATAGCTGACATAACCAAGCCCTAATTAAGGATCAATATTTTAAATAAAATTTAAAATATACTTAATTCACTTAGTCATTCTTACAATAATTTAGATGCTAATGTGATACTTCAACTGTCATTCACTTAAAATGGCAACCATTTTATGAAGAACTACTCATTACACTACAAAACTCATCATTCTTTTAACAGACATGGCCTTTTAAATTCAGGTCCTGTGCTGGGGTTGTGGCTCAGTGGTAGAGCACTTGCCTCACATGCATGGGGCACTAGGTTCGATCCTCAGCAGCACATAAATAATTAAAATAAAGGTATTGTGTCCATCTACAAAAAAAATTTTTTTAAATTAAAAAATACAGATCCCTATACATAAGAACTCTGACTTTTACCTCAAGTCCACTATAAATAAGTGTGATGGAATGTGTAGATTAAGAGATTCCTGGGCTGGGGCTCTACAGCTCAGTAGCAGAGCAGTTGCCTAGCAATGTGTGAGGCACTGGGTTCAATCCTTAGCACCATATAAAAAATAAATAAACAAATGAAATAAAGTCATGTTGTCCATCTACAACTATAAAAAAAATTAAAAAAAAAAAAAGGAGAGATTTCTCTCTTATACTGTTTTTTGGAGCCGTGGTCTCTTGACCAGAAAACACAGATCTGGGCTCACTGTGGTGCTGTCTTTGCATTATAGAATATGAGTTGGGAGCTACTGTTCTCATTATTAAGGACACCAATTCTCCATCTGTACTCCTTGTCCTCCAGAACAGCCTGGTTCTCAGAGAAGAGCAAACCTTTCCTGGAAATTTCTGCTTTGGGATGTGATCCAACTTAAATATTATGGAATTAAGTGTTGATGATAATTTAGATTTGTTTTAGAACCTATGTAAGTTTAAGGACCTTTTGAATTTTAGGGCCTAGTTCAGAACAATTGGGCCATTTATGGTTTTTAGTCATAGTACCAGTGAGACCTAACTAAATTCTGAACTTGTTGAGGAACCTGTGGTAGGAACATCTAGCTCAGTCCCTGCATTTTACAGTGAGGGGGTTAGAGTGAGGAAACCACAGTTTACTTAATTCCACAGAACCAGCTGCAGTGCAGCAGGTATGAGGTAAGCATCAGGATCATTGGATCCCAAGTTCAGTGGGCCAAGTTTTATAAATTCAAGTTTTAGGGTACTGATTTGGTACTTTCTTTTGAGTGTTCATGATTATTTGAATGAGGGTTATTTTGTTTTGAATGTTAAAGTTGTTTAAAGCATATGAGTGTAGTTTTTTAAGTGAATACAACTTTATTGTTAAAGAGGATGGCCAAGTTTATGTAGAACATGAAGTATTTTAAAAGGATGTAAAAGTAACAAAAATGATTGAATTTGTAATTGATTGGTTAAAAAAAAAAGGAAAAAACCTAAAACCCACATGACTCTCTGAAATGTAATATGACATCAAGAGGTATTTTTTCTTTCATAAGTTATTTAATAAAAGAAACATCTGTGGTGTTGAAAGGAATGTTGTTGAAGTGCTTCTAAGGAAGCTAAATTGTTTTCCAAAAACCCTGAGATGAGACAGTCTTTTATGTCATATGCCCAATTTATTTTTTCCCTGATTGTGTGCTTCACAGTTTTTAGCTAATGAAGGAGAGAGAGGGAGAGAGATTGGTGGTGGGGGATCATTGTTAGAGGCAGAACCATGAAGAGAGGGAAGTGGAACACAAATCCTACAGCTTCCAAATGCAGCTGATGGAATCTTACAGCATTTTGGTCAGCCAGTGAGGACTTTCATAGCCAGAACATAATACTAGACTCTCCACTCTGCAGCTCTGCAGTGTTAGGATTAGAACAAGGAGACTTCAACTGGAAAGAGAAAGGAAAGGAAAAGAAAATGTATCTTGCCCAAATACTTCATATTAGAATGAATTATTTGAATTTTGAAATCCTAAATAACAAATATAATACTTCTGTATTAAATGTATGTGTATATATGCTTATCTAGAAGTAATTGAGAATCAGGGGCATTATCATCTATAAAATTGTGGTAATGTTGGTTTGGCAACTCTGTATATGTAACTATTAAAGAGTAAAGCCCACAAAAAGTATTTTCTTGATACTAGCTTTCATTTATAAACCAGAATAATTCTGAATGTTTATAGTAATGGAAGATAACCCAAGGCAAATTTAATTTTAAATTGGGCTTTTGCTTAATGTATTATTCATAGTATTGTATCATCAGTTAAGCATATCTCTGACAATAAACTTAAAACTTAACTTTAATAATAATATCCACCCTAATTTGGGTAAGTCAAATAGTGACCTGATATGATTTATTTTGCTCTCTTATTGTAGATAATTTTTTAATAATGGTAGAATGGAGTTATTTGGTATGCTTTTCTCATCCCCTCCCCCTTCTTTCTTTTTTTTTTTTTAACACTTCACTATTTTTGCTGCATGACCTGGTTTTGCATTTTTCTGATTCTCTGTTCATCTAATTAGTATGTTCTAAAAAGACCTGGACCACTTATTGTACAGAGATGTAGCCTGTGGGTATTTAATAAGGAGCTTTCAGTGCTACATTTGCATCTTTTGCTTGGGGTCTGAATAGTGAATTACCTTTAAGATCATTAGAAGCACTGCTGTATTGTTAAAATCAGGCCACAATATTCTAATGACAGTTTAAAACTTCAGGCTTCCTACATAACCCAGGTGACCCTAGCATAATTGTGTGTAGCGCAGATGACCCCAGGATAAACTGCTGACGGTTCAGCTCATCCACAGTGCAGCCTCTACAGGCAGGTGGCTTGACACCCAAACAGACCACATCAAGCAGTGAAAGCAAATGCGTCTTATCCTAGTTATATATACTCATGCTATTATTTATATCATAATACAAATTCTCCATATTTGACTTTGATACCTTTTTGAGAAGAAACAGCCACCAAGCAATGTGCTTTATATGGAATGCATTTTAGCAGATAACTGACCATTTTTTCAGTGTAATACCTGGAAACCAAAAAAATTTTAAGTGGAGTACTTTTCTTTTAGGCTCTTCCCATAAGCCATTAACTACTTTGTTTTCGAGGATTTAATTATGTATGTTTTTTTCTCCAACGAGATGTAAGAGACTATTAGTATTAGAGGTTTACTTAATTTTCTTTCTTTTTTTTTTTTTTGGTGATGATTGTTGTTTTTATGGTTACAAAACTATAAGATTTTAAAGCTGGAGGAAACCTTCATTTAGCATCCTTTTTTTGGTAGTTAGTATATTTACTAATTTTTCGATCTCAAATTGATATGATATCTACCTGCTACCACTAGCAACGCCAGGTATCTGATTTTTTTAAAAAGTGATTTAAATAGAGAGTGATAAATTTTATGTTTTTAAATAAATACTTTTTACTTAGAGACATTTATAGATTCATTCTCTAACATGTAACTGCTTACCTGAATTTTTTGAAAAACTAAGATAATATAGATATTTTTATACAATGAATTTTAGTAGATAACTTGCTAAATTGATTTAAAATTTAGCATATTTCAAAACTGCATTTCTGAAAAAGCTATTTCTTAAAGGAATCTGAAGTTACAAATAATTAGTTGTGATTAATAATTTATTCTTCTTCCTCCTCCTCCTCCTCCCCTTCTTTTGGCAGTGCTGGGGGTTGTACCCAGAGCCTTGAACATGCTAGGCAAATACTCTACCACTGAGTTATATCCCCAGCTTGTGATTAGTAATTTCTGCTGAACACCTATGTTTTAATACAGTACTGTGCATATGTACAGTGGATGATTACTGAATGTAAGTGTGAGTAAAAGGAAGAATGAGTTGAAAAGAATATAAAGGAAATGAATTTGTGCCTGAAAAATTGTAGGTATCCTATGGGTAGTTGAAACATCTAAGCAGTTGCATTTTTTTTTCTAGAGGATCTGTTTCAGTGAATGTTACTTAAAAATTACTGGGTGGTAATTGAGTCTATCTGATAAACTATCTTTAGTGTGTTTATTTTGATTATTTCATCCTTTCCCACCTTTTTCTTGTCAGTTTTCTACTCAAAGAGTTCTCTGAATCATCTGTGAAAAGTAGCTACCTGACCTGATAGGACTGTCTTTAAAATGATGACACTAGAGGCTATCTTATCTTTGTCATTTAATTGTGTCAGCTTCATTGTTAGAGAAACCCAAGTCTTGTTAAAGAAGCTGCTTAATTGATCTCATTTTAGATCTCTGATGGAAATAAAAGAAAACTTGTAATTTTAAAAATAGTTCGAGGCTAATAGTGAGGCAGACATTTCATGCAAAGACTTTTACTGCAAGGACCTGAACTGAAAAATAAAATCAGACTGAATTTTTAGTTAAAACTGGATCTAGTGTGCATGCATATTTGAAGACATTATATAAGGTTTAACATAATTATGATTAGAACAGTGACCAGTGATTTTCTGTTAAGTAGTTTCTCAGGATTTTCTCTTCCAAGAAGAATTTGTTGTACTTGCATTATTGTTTCCTTTGGGATTCTAGACAATGACTCTGTAGTCTGATTCATTAATATTGGTTGTCTTCAGCAGAGAGTATCCAGATTTGACCTGCCAAGTATTAAATTTTTAATGTATTACTAGTTCTTTCACAGAGTAAGGCTTGTCTTTGTTCTTTGTATTTTTGTAACAGTGCAGCTTGAATCAGATACAGATTTAATTTGTAGTACCACTAAATATGCCTCATTTAAAACATATCACACAACACACAGATAAAAATGTTTATTGATGAAAATATTTCAATGTGAATAGCTACCTTTTTTTTTTAATATTTGAAAGTATGCATTTCCAAATTTATTTTGAAAAGTGCTGGGGGGTGCTATGTGCTATGTACAAAAAGTTAATTATTATGCTATTAACATTGATGATGTTGAATGTGTATTAGTTAATGTGTTAATGACGTGTTAATTACTGTACATGTTGTGAAGACCCTTCAGGCTTGTTCTATGATGCAACATGTCAACTTGAACCAGACCAAGTAATCTGCATAGCAGACTGTAACTCTTAAAAACAACACTTGTAAACATAAATTATAAATTAAATTATGCTTTTTATTATTCTTTTTCTTTCTGGTAGAATGAATAAGTAATTCTTCTTCTATCTGCACCTGTTAGAACCTAATACTGTCAGACTCTGTTTTTCCCAAGAGGATTAGAAGAGATTTGTTATGCAATAACTTCCGCTTTGTTTACGCTTTGGCATTTAGTGTATATTTTATATAGATTCATGTGTTTTGCCAACCTGAAAGATACTTCTTCTTCTTTTTATTGTTTATCAGATTGATTTAAAATAAAAGGCATGCTCGGTCTTTGTGTAAAAGTAATTCAAAGTGTCTTTGTTGAATTAGCATCACTAGTCAATATTAAACTAAACTATATATACTTACAATTCAGTTATGTTTCTTCAAGCTTTTTGGCCCAGTACTTGAAATCTCAAGAGATTAGTCATTAAAAAGCAACTGGATAGCAATTCCAATCATTTAAATGAAGGCCAGAATTTGCTTCCATTCAAGAACATGGAATAAAAAATTTAGGATTTTTTTTTTTTTTTTTTTGGCATAAATAGAGTTTAACCCTTTGAAAATGTCAAGTATTCAAAATTTATCTTTTAACTTTTGAATTCACAGTTTCTGAATTCTAATTCTCTGTATTTTTGGAAAATATACCTGGTGATAATCGTGTTTCTTGGTTTTATCTATTCAAAATCATTGTTTGATATTAAACAGCCATTGTGAAGGGCTGGGCTTGTAGCTCAGTGGTAGAGAGCTTGCGTGGCATATATGAGGCACTGGGTTCTATTCTTAGCACCACATATAATAAATAAAGGTCCATTGACAACAACAGAGTGTGTGTGTGTGTGTGTGTGTGTGTGTGTATGTGTATAAAAGGTAAGTGAAGAATGAGTTCTCAAATTTACTTAAGGTCCTATAGTTAGGATATTTTTTTTGGGGGGGGGCGTTCAACCCAGGCGTGCTTTACCACTGAGCCACATCCCTGCCTTTTTAAATTTTTTTATTTTGTTATAGCATCTCACAAAGTTGCTTAGGGCGGCTTCAAACTGTCCTCTTACCTCAGCCTCTCAAGTTGCTGGGATTACAGGTGTGCACCAGCATGCCCAACTATAATGAGGACTTTTAAAAATGATACAGAACCACCTCTTAAAAATACAAAGATAACACAGAAGTGAATGCTTTTGTTAGGCAGTTATTCTTTTCTGGGAACATAATATGTTCAAGAGGTGGTGAACTGTTCAGGCTTTAAAACCAGATGGTCTAGTATGGCTTTTTTTCTCCTTCTAGTACATTGTGCCTCAGTTTCATGATAATTAAAGTGGACATGATGATAGTACCTACTTTTTAGAGGTGTTGGGATGATTAAATGAGATGATATAGGTAAAGCATTCTGAGCACTGCCTGGCATATAGAATATTCTCAATAAATGTGAGGTCTTCTTATTATCCTGCTTTTAATATTATTTTGAAAATTATTTGGAAGCGTTTAATTTCCACAAGCTCTTTGAATTCCTTAGGACTCATTATAAATGTGAGTTTTTGATTTTCAGTCATTATAGTCTCATACCTCATCACAGAAAAACATCTTATTTTTAATGATGATTTTATTACTTCAGTGTTGTTTACATCCATCCACCTGGAGTCATCCCAGACTTTTTCACTCATCTAAGCTTGCTTGATTTCCTACAGCACAGCTCTAGTTGGAGATTTGTGTTAGTATGGAAGGATATTCTGACCAGGACTTTGGTCTTGGTTGCAAATATTTGTGTATCTCTTGTTTACAGCCCTGGTGTCCTCCTGTAATACCCATGCAAAAGGGATTCTAATAAATCTTGTGCTCAGCATTACACATTGTTTGTTTTAGCTGCCTTCCACTTCATGCTTCCTCCTTTAAGAGCGAGCCATTACGAAAGGTTAGATTCACAGTTAGCAGGCTTTAGCTCTCCCTTTTGAATCAGTGAGGTTGCCGTTTTATTGCTCTCCGACTTACACTTCAGTGATGAGAGTAAACTAGCATCAGATTAAAGGTCAGCAAATCCCATCAAAGAGAGGAATATTAGGGGCAGAGATAGTTGGAGAGGCAGCACACCACTGGGTATTGACAGGGTGATTCCAGGGTATCAGTCAGCAGAATTATAGCTGCCCAGAGAGTCAGTACAGCTTTAATGAGCCTGTGTGAAGAGGAAGAGGGTGGATTTATGTAGTTCCTCATAATTTTCTGTAGAGACTGTTATTGCAGACATTCTGTGGAGTGTTCTGGTCTTTCATTTAATTCAAAGGTCCTGGAGCTTATCCATCCTCTAAATTCTTTTTTGTTAGCTCAAATCAAAGTTGACATTTCCATGGTTTACCACCTAAAACACCCAGTTCAGAATCAGGTTTCTTTAGACAATTTTGAAATCTATATATTGCTAATATAAATCTACAGTCATATTAATGCGTTCATATTTCCTCTTCAGAAAAGTGGGTTTCTTTTCATAACTGGGCAACAAGGGTAGGTAGGTGTACATTTACATACTGTCCTTGCAGTAACTGGGAGAAACTCTGATTGTAATTATGTTATGGTGCTTTTCAAAAGGTCTTACTGTTCATTCTCCTTAAACTGACTTTCCAAATTAATTGTTTATATGCTTTTTTGTGTTTGCCTATATCTTACCCTTTATGCCCCCAATACTCTCCTGAGAAAATTTTTTTCAGTCCCTAGGGGAAACATTTTAAATTGTTTTAATGAGCAATACTGCTTTTAATTGCTATTATTTACAGTTCTACCTTGATTTTGCTATGTCTGATAGTGAATTTGACTGACATTAAATTCTCTTACTAGAGAAGAATTAAATCTATATAATTTTAAGATCTAGGGATTAAATCTACATAATTTCAAGATTTAGAATATGCTTTGAGAAATCTAGTGTTTATGAAAAATGTCTGGATATCTTTGATTAATTGCTTAAAGAATTTATGTGAGATAGATGGACAGATTTTTTTAAGTTAAGTTTTTATTTATTGGTCACTAGATATTAGTTTGTGGAGAAAATCACTAGAATGTTTTATTACTTTTCATGCTAGCCACTTTGTAAAATTTGTATTTAAGAATGTGTTGTTTTGATTCTTCTAAGAAAATGAATTCTTCAAATTATTAACAGAGAGGTCTTGTTTGTGTGCTTTGCTGCTTGGAAGATGCTCTTAGCTTCCTTGCCATTGTCCTTTGCACCACATGTGTGGTCAGGCTGTTCAGACACTTATGTGGGTTTTTCTTTTTTAAATTTATTTTCTAGTTATAGGTGGACATAATGTATTTATTTTACTTTATGTGGTGCTGAGGATCGAACCCAGTGCCTCACTCATGCTAAGCGAGCACTCTACCTCTGGAGCCACAACCCTAGCCCTTACGTGGGTTTTAATGGAGAGAAGTGATGGACATTATGCTACAATGAGAAGCACAAAATACCCTTTTGGAAGATGACCATTGAATGAAACATCCACAGTTTTTACAGCAAAATGCAAACTTCTTAAGAGAGATGCATACATACAAATATAGAAATAAATAAAATATAGAAATATAAAATATAGAAATCACTTTCAGTTATTAATTAGATTCTGTATTTATGGTAAAGAGCCAGCATACTTTAAAATAAAATCATGTGAAACATCTGGTAAACTTCATGTTTCCTATAATCATGAGATGCTTCACAGAGCCTTTTCAATAAAACTGAGTCTGTGTCCTTTATAATAATACAGATAAAACTTTATGCTGTGCTGTTACATTGAAATGTACTGGAAATGTCAATGACCCTCCTGCCATATTTACTAGCATGCTATTTGAGCAGTACCTGTGTATCAAGATAATTTGGCATTCTAAAAACAATAAAGTGGACATTCCTTTCTACAGAAGGAAAAAGGGAACCATTGACTTTCTAGTAGATATCTGCTGTTCATAACAAAGTCAGGTGGCTGTAATTTGTATATTCATTTTTTGAACATTTAAAGAAAGGGAAAAGAAGATGGTGCATCAAAATAAGTGAATACTAAGAAAAACATGAGATTAATTATCTGATAGGGCAGGATTCTTAACTGCCACAAGGAACGTGTGGGTGATATTTACTGATAATCTTAAGGTACATAAATAAATATATTTGGTATTAAAAAATTAAAAATTCAATTGGAATCTAGTATTTTTATTCAAGAAAAATTAAGAATGAAGAAAAGGATCATTTCTCCCTACTAGTAGTTTCTGACTAAAATTTTTGTATCACTTACGGAGATATATATGATATTTCTCCATGAAATACCATTCATTTTATCTGTGAAATAGTTGATTAAAGATTTTCAGAATACTAATTGAGAAGATGTGTAACCTTGGTCTAGTTTTAACAAGAACACTGTAGCCAATTTTAAGATACTAATGAGTACGTTTGCAAGAAGGAAAGAAACCTTATTTCAGAGCAAATCAGAGCATCATTTCCTTGCTGTGCATTCTTCTACACATGGCCATTCTCCAAGTGCCTGTGTGCATATGAAGAGTGTGACCAGAGCTCACTAATAATGAGCAGCTATCATTAGTGTTTCATCATCAACACAGTGCCATTCCACTACTGGAAGTGATATGAGAGTACAACTCAAGTCAAAAATTGAAACAGCAAAAAGGCAATAAACTGTATGCCATTAAAATATGTTGCAAGGTAATAGTGTGACAATCTGTGAAGAAATTTAATATATAATAAAAACGCCATAATTATAAAAAGATCAAATTTGACCATGTGATATATATTATCAAACAACATATAAAAGTTTTTAAAAAACATTTTTAGTTGTAAACAGACATGAAACCTTTATTTTATTTATTTATTTTTATGTGGTGCTGAGGATTGAACCCAGTGCCTCACACCACTGAGCTACAGCCCCAGCCCCTCATATAAATGTTTTAATAGAAGGGCAAATTGTTTCAGCTTGCCTATA
>NC_092510.1:95605911-95653411 GCF_047511675.1 Marmota flaviventris
GCTGGGTTCTGAAGCCACTCTTCAGTCCAAATGAACAGAGGTTAGTCATGGTCCAGTGGGCTCGGTCCTTGAAATAGAGACCAAGAAGCTCAGTGCCCCGAGAGTTTGCATCTCCTCCTCTCAGGTCAAGCCTTCATTGTGTTACAGTGTCATTCTGCTAGAGAGGCTAGTACTGTACAATCTAGCCAATACAGATTTCTAATCTGCTTATTTATAATTCAAAAGCTTGCCTATATATTAATGAACCCTTAATGAGCTGTTGAAAATGCCTGAATTACAGTCAGATTATTAAACTCAAACAGCCCCGTAATCATACCATTTGAGTGGGCTTTAGGTACTTTTCACATCTGCAGCTTAGTATTGTGAAGGGTATGCATATATTCGGAGAAAGCTTTGTAATAATTTGACCCGTAATTTATTTATTGCCCTCCGAATGCAGTCGTCTATGCAGATGCTCTCTCCCATTATCTGTGGGGCAGGTGCACAGCATGTTGAAAGACAGCTAATTAGGATTTGCTGAAAGATATGCAAAAATTGTGGGCTTATAACAAAGCCAAGTTCATTGTTAAACAATGTTTTACTGTGTTTGTATGATTTATCTAAATCTTAGAGAGATTGAAATGAATGTTGTTGTTATATAAGTTGATTGCAAATAGGGCTGCTGTTTTTTTCTCCCCATCTTTATAATGCTGTGGTGACCAAAGGGCTTAGATATAAAACTTTATAAACCTCTTTATATGATCCAATATACATACATTTTGGATATAAAGCAAGAATAACCAGTTTTTTCAATTATTGTTTTACCAAGTTTCAATGAAGCCATCAGGATCTTTTGGATTCTTTCTGGCTGTTGTGAATTTAGGTTCATTAAAATGTTTAAAGGTGCCCAGAAGAGTCGGTATTATGATTGGAAGCCACACGGTGACTTCAGAAGTTTAGTAAGCTAAGTAATAGTAAGTGGATAGGCAGGTAGGATGAAGAACAGATGAGTAACTTGAATGTAAAGTAAGGAAATAAATAGAAATATTCAAATTGAAAATAATTTTGGAAACCAGGTATTACTGTTTAGAGCACCTTAATCATTACTTTGCTTAATAGAAAAAAACTTGATTTACTTTTCAAAATAAAGTTATAAAAATGACTTCATTATTGATAAATAGGCTTCTCATTGCTGCCTAATTGCAAAGAACTCTAGTACTTTTTCTCCAAAGGAGTGTGAACTTTTTGTTAGGAAAATTTTTTTAATGATATCTGATGCACATAATTTAGAAAGTAAATAATTTTAATTGCATTAAAACATTTTTTTCTTATTCTAGAGGCAAACACATGTTGATATACTTTTCAATTTTGAAATAAGATTACTTATCACAGGACAGGAGAATATTATAGTAGCTGAAAGTATATAGTTAACAATTATTCTTGTGTTCACTGCCATTGAACTTAAGGGTGCTTTCTATTGGTATAGTGGTGATGGTTCATATACATATTAGGTATGTATAAAAGTGTTATAGATGGCTAATTAGTGTGTACCTTTTCCATTTCTTTCTGATGGATTTCCTTCTTTCTTCCTTATGGTCTGCTTCCCTTAGTATCAGTCATTGAGCATCTTTTGTCTGCCACTGTGCAAAAAGTGTAGAATAGTATAATAATTTTGACAATGGCTGTTGATCTACTATTAAAGACCTATACTACATGTCCATAGGGAAAAGATCAATGTGTTCATATATAAAGAGAAAATTAGAAAACTGATGGAACCTTAAAGGTAGATAAACATTTCCAGAAACACCATTATCTGTAAATCCAAAAGAGAAACAGCAGGTACACAAAAATGTGAGCAAAAGTTAAGTTTAAAAGGAGAAACTTAAACATTATAAAGTGAAACAGAACCCAAAGTGCAAGAAAAGAGTCCATAGTAAGCCTTACAACATGTAAAGGACACAGAAAACTTGACATATGACCTATGAGTGTGTCCAAACCATGGGATTATAATATTTAAAACATTTTAGTGAATGAAAAAGGAGGAAAATAAAAGATGTTAAGTTAAAAATATCAAATTAACCAATATGGGGTAGTTCAAGAACAATATGAGGCAGCTTTTTCGAATTCTAGAAGAAATAGCAAATACATTAGATCTTTAGTTATCTTTAGCAATGAATGGGTTGATATAGATTTAGAAAGAAAGTTATCCTTGCTTCCTTAAATGAACTTATTATCTAAGGATATTATAGTTTTCAAATCTTATTTATCTCTGAATGGTTAACAGACATAATTTTAATTTATGGTGAGTTCGTTTTATTATCCAGTTGAAATTATTCTGAAGTGTATTTTTAAATGAAAGTTTCATCTTTAAAGTGTTTGAGGGGAAGGAATTATTAATTTGTTCATCTGAGTTAAGACAACTAAGTACAGATTTTTAAAAAAAGAGTCATGCTGTGGTTATAATTCAGGACATCTAGGAATGAAGTCTGTTCTTAAAAAAATTGATGGTAGTTCTAGGTTAACATAAAATCACAGAGCTAGTGATCAGTTGAATACTTGGCAGCTTATAGATGTTACTGTCATGTAAGTTACACTAGACACAGAGTGTGCACCACTGTGGATAAACAACAACAGGTACAGACGCAAAGCAGAATCCAAATGCAAACATGCAAGATGCCAACTTCCTTCCCCTTTGTCCCTAGAAGTCTCATGACTAGTGTGGGGAACCTTCTTTTAAACAGATTTACAGAGGTTAATTGGGCTGGGATATTTTAGATTATGTTGCACATTAATGAAAATGCTGATTTGAGCTGTCATGACTCTGGTGCTTTTTATACCATCATAATTATTTTAAAACTTTGTCTTCTGTGTTGTTGAAAACATCTTGGCAGAAAGCCTATGTGACCTGATTAAACCTATGAATTGTCAGCTGTGATCTATAGTACTCAGAAGAGGATGCTGACTGGGCATCACTTAGAAAGTTTGATTTAAAAGCAAAATTAGATTGAGGCTAGTGTGCCCAGCACTATAGCCATGTCAGTGGCACATTTTTAATACTGTATTTAGCGTCCTGGTTTTATAGTTTGCTTAATTCTATTCATTTAATAATATAGATACTCAAGTACAATTAATTACCTCATATTGTATGCATTTCTCTTCTGAAATTACATGATAAAAAAGCCATCTAATCTTGTTTATTTTCTAATTTTTGGATATAACTTTTGAATTAAAATTATTTTATGAGAATTTTTATTCTTTTTCTCTAACTGCAGAAAGAGAATAACCACCATTTGATGAACTTGTTTTATATCTCTGGAATTATTTTCTTCCTTTCTTAACCATCCCTCCCCAGTTTTTTTTTTTTTTTTTTTTAACCACTTTATGCTCAAATCATCTAAATCTGAGAATCTTGGATGATTAGGATATGCCAAGAGGTCAGGGTTACCTTTTTCTAAGGATCCAATCTGGGATAAATTGGAGGGAGTGGTATTAGACATTTGAGGATGCATGTAAATATTTTCTTGAAAGTAATTTTCATACTTATTCAAGCTTATTGATAAAATGTGAGCAATGAAGTTTTCAGCATGAATTGTAGTGCACTGATATTGTTTAATCATATTCTCAAATAAACAAAATAACTCACACTATTTGTCCTGTTTCTCGCTTCTTCTCTGTTTCTCTCTTTCCTTGAAGGTCTCAGCATCAGAGGAGCCCAGGAGGAAGACCCTCCCGATCCCCAGCTAATGAGACTGGACAATATGCTTTTGGCAGAAGGGGTTTCAGGTCCTGAGAAAGGTGGGGGATCGGCGGCAGCAGCTGCAGCCGCGGCAGCCTCTGGAGGTTCTTCAGATAACTCTATTGAACACTCAGATTACAGAGCCAAATTGACCCAGATCAGACAAATCTATCACACAGAACTGGAGAAATATGAACAGGTCAGCAGCCGCCACTCTCATAGTCCTGCACAAATCCTCTATTTCTCTTCTGGTAGACCATGCTAACCACTTCTCAGGGCTGTGAGGGGTAGGTGTTAACTCAAAGAGCAAAAGAAATGGGGTCGATACAGAAACCCAAGTGAGTTGTTGGAATTGTGAAATGGAGACTCTTTGAAATTTAGGAGGTGAATCTAACCCTGTTTTATCCTATTCACATGTTTTAGTTTTCTTTATTCCTCATATTCACATGCCCTTACTACAACACCTGCAGCCATTGTTCCCCTCTAACCTCACCACTTGGTGCCCTTCAGAGCTCGGTGTAATTATATTTATGCACCGGCTTTGTTCATAAGCATTAACAACTTTTAAAGGGAAGCATTGCATAGTGAGCTTTTATCTCCTATGCTGTGAGCTCTAGAATCCTCCTAGGAATTAATTCTTATGGATTGTGCCAGACTATAGGAAAGGGAACTAACTTGCATTACTTAAGTAAGCAGGTTCTGGCCTGTCTTTCTGAGCATGATACATCCCAGGATAATTATGGGTAGTACCTCAAGATACCAGGCTTTGTGTGCTGAATTCCTGATTTCAAAAGGAGTAAGGATTAAAATTCTTGTTCTCAGCAATTTTATTAACAGTCCTTCACTGAACCTAAGATATCTTTGAGTTTAAGCTGTGCCATTTTTTTATGCACTACCAAGAAAATTCAGACTGCTGTTTTAACTCTAAAATGCCATTGATTACAAAATGCTTCTAAACTCCAAAGACGTTAAAACTTGAGGGAAAAACAAGTGAGTCTTAGATTTAATATAATAAGGTAAAATGTTTGTGGTTCATTTTAAATATATTTTAGTTGTTAGTTTAAGACCAAAATGTTGCTTAATTTGAGGAATTCTTATTTGATAAGAATTCTTATTTGAAAATTAATAAAGAAGCTCATTATAATGAAACCTTTAAAACATACACAAAAATAAAGAGAATAGTATTAGATCAAATTCTATGAAATTGCTAAGTTTTAGATCAAAAACAGTTGCAAATGGGTTGTGCTGGTACCACCTATAGTCCCAGCTACTTGGGAGGCAGAGGCGAGAGAATCACTCATGCCCAGGAGTTACAGGTCAACCTGGGCAACATAGCAAGACTCACCCCCTCAAAAATAAAAGCAAGACAACAAAACAGTTGCCTATTGTTAATTTCAACCTAAAATAAAGAGTCCCCTATACAGCCATCACCCAGGAAAACAGTCAGCACTTTGCCACTCTTTATTTTGTCTTTCACCTGGCCATTTAAAAAAAATTTGGGGCGGGGGGGGACGGGAGATGTGGTGTTTAAAAATAAGTCTTAGACATCATATAATTTCAAGCATACACACTTTACTAAATAGCTAGTTAACTTCTCAAAAGCCATACACTTAAGTGTGAAGTGGGGTTCCCAGTGCGTAGTAGTTGTTGTTGCTGTTGTTTTGGTACCAATGATTAAACCCAGAGGCACTTAACCACTGAGCCACATACTCAGCCCTTTCTGTTTATTTATTATGAGACAGGATCTTGCTAAGTATATTGAAAGCTATCTACTATAATTATATTGAAATACATTTTTTTTTTTTAATATTTATTTTTTAGTATTTGGCGGACACAACATCTTTGTTTGTATGTGGTGCTGAGGATTGAACCCGGGCCGCACGCATGCCAGGCGAGCGCGCTACCGCTTGAGCCACATCCCCAGCCCCTGAAATACATTTTTTAAGCAGTTTTAGGTTCACATCAAAATTGAGAGGAAGGTATAGAGATATGTCATATGCCCTCTTCCCCTGCATATGCAGAGCATTCCCCATTGTGAGGGGTAAGTGTTAACTCAAAGAGCAAAAGAAATGAGGTCAATATAGAAACACACTAGAGTTACATTTGTTGTAGTTGGTGAGCCTACATTGATGCATCATTACCCAAAGTCCATTAGTTTACCTTAAGCCTCACTCTTGGCATTGTGCATTCCATGGGTTTTGATAAATGTATACCCATATAGGACCACGCAGAGTATATTCACTGTCCTGAAGATCCTCTGTGCTACTCATCCCTCTCTCCCTCCAAAACTCCCTTCCATAACCCCTGTTCAGGCTTAATGATTTTTTTTCTTAATAAGATCCCTGAACACTTTCAGATAGATAGAGGATTTAGTTGTATAAATAGTTATATAAATATATATATATAAAATAATAATCTGGATATAATGGTATTAAACAAATGCTGAATTCTACCCCAGGGGTGAGTATGTTTTTAAGGAAGGTAGAAAGATTTATGCAGTGTTATCTTAAAATGTAATGTAAATTAATATTATGAAATATTTTCTATTTTCTGAATAGGATTTTCTGGGACCCAGAATTATATCTAATCTATAAGAATAAATTCTGGTGGAAAATGTGCAAATAAGAATTTTGGAAAAAGTTATCTTTTATTGTACATGAAAAAAATCAGCTTTCTGATTTGACATATGAATAATTAAGAGTAAACAAAATAAGTCATGGTTGAAAAGGTTGCCCTGAGCATAAACAATATAAAGTGTTTCTAATTTATACAATCCTAATTGCATAAGTTTATGTTAAATACATCTATACATATTTACTAGGTAAATACCACCAGTCACCTTGTACAGCTGAGCAATTGAGGTAGTTCCTTACTGTCCTTGCCATGTTTCTCCACACTTATCTTTTTACTCCCTCCCCACCCCCTCCCCTGTGGCCCTGTTGAAGGTTGGAGAAGCTGGTATCAGTTGATGACCAGCACTTGAGCCTCATGGTTTTAGAAATATGCCTAAAAATTTCCCATGAGAATTTTAATAACCCTACTCTTAGCTAATACCAGAATCAGATCACCAAGATTTTATTTATTTATTTAATTTTGACAATTTGAGTGTTTTGTTTTTTCTATAAAATTATATGTATTAGATACAAGTTCTACATAAGTTAATTTTTTTTTGTTATTTTGCATTAAATATAAAATTGGGATAACATGTAATCATGAGTCTTATCTCTGGGTACAGTCATCTAGTAAATGTTTAAATGTATATTTCCTTTCTTCTTGTTAATACTTTCAGAAAGAACAGATAGATATATGAAATCTCTGCATCATTATGGACAAATGAATAATGGGGTATGAGGACTAATTGGCAGACTCACCAGAATCAGTTTTTTTCTGTAGGTGCTGAATTGTTTTAGAAGTTGCATAGGAGCAGTTAGTTCCCTTGGGTTGTCTTTGGACCTAGCTTTTATAGCTCTTTTGTTTGTAGTTCTCCCAAGTTATTAATTATCAGTGAGTTTTAACATAAAACAGTCAACTCTAACTTTCAGGTTTTTTTTTTTTTTTTAAGTTGTAGTTGGACACAATACCTTTATTTTATTTATTTTTATGTGGTGCTGAGGATTGAATCCATGGCCTTGTACATGCTAGGTGAACACTCTACCATTGAGCCACAACCCCAGCCCTCCTTTCAGTTCTTTAGGATATAAGAACATCTAGACCTTTAGGGATATGTTTGGTATTACTAGAAGGGTGAAACAGGTAAATGAGTTGAATCGGTGGCATTTCTAAAATAAATCATGTCATAATTTCTATCTTATAGATAAGACAGTGGGATTCACAGAGGTTAAGTGGTTTGTCCAGTGCCACACATTGTTAGAATCAGGCATTGCAGTCAGTTTTGACAATGTGCCATATTTGTCTATTGAATTATACTGGTACTCACACAGAATTGAAAAATAATTTACTGGTACTGGTTTTCTCCAATTTGTCTATGTTGGATTACATTTGAAATGGGAACAAAGCAAATGGAAAACCTACTATTTTAATTACTTTCCAGAAATTATTTTTTCTTCCCTCGAGTGATCATGGATACACTGACAGAAAGCTTATCAGTAAATAGGAAGAACATATATGTTAAGGCAGAGGATTCATTAGAAATTTGTGTTGAGCCTTACTAAACTACTTTGGAATCTTAGAGTTATTCACTCACTCTACTGTGTTTTGCGATGAAGCTGTAATAAAAAATGTATCTAAAACCTGTTTGGATTTAGGTTGCCATAAAATTAACAAACACCACCACTGCGGTAAATTAAAGTACCTTCTAAGCATAGCCACATTTACAAAGCTAAGCAGACTAGAGTTACAGTTTGAGCAAAATCATATTCAGGCTGTAAGTCTCAGTATGGGTGTTAGGTATGGTATTGTCTCTAAAAACACTTTTTCCCCCCAAAGTGTTCTTTGATCATATGTCTCTATTCCATAGGCTCAGGTTTAATGATTCTTGATGTTAACCACCTAAATGCAGATGCTTTTGAAATATTAGGCATTAAACATATATTAAAGTAAGATTCTTGAATATTACTACCATCCAAAAGGAAACCAAACTATTTTAATTGTGACTTGTTGATTCTGATACCCATCAGGAATACGACAATTTTCCAAAGCTTGCTGCAAATGGTCTTCTAATACTTCATCTCAGATGCATTGCTTTTTTCTAGCTGAAACAAATCCAGTTGCTTCTGTCTTCTTTGTTGATTAGCTACAAGTTTTGAAAAATCATTTTACTCTACCTTTTAAATATAGGTTTAAAATTATAATTTAAAGACCCAACTGTTAAAATAGCTTAGTTTCTAACGAATTTAAGCCAGTGGTCCTCAGGAATTCTTGCTTTTAAGAACTGAAGACCTTCAATTGAGCTAGCCTTTTTTGGTTTCTCCACTTCTCTACCCAAGAAAATGGACTCATTGGTTTTTGCAAATGAGATTTGACCTTGACATCTGTTTGAGGAAGGATACACTATGCTCTGTGTAGCTCTCACACTTTGCTTGTCCCAGAAGGAAATGCTTGTATACAGGCAATTCACTTTATAATTTACAGCTGCTGTAATAGAGATGACATATTGAAAGCTATCTACTATAATTATATTGAAATACATTTTTGCTGAAGGCAAAAGTGTTGTAAAGGTCCCAACCCTTCCCAAGCATTAAGGAACCTGCTCTCTGAGTTCATAGATGTCTTTTGTATTCACCCCAAATCCAGCAGAACACTGGAACCAAGTATATACACTGGATGTGCTCAAGACCAATCAGGTATCATTTGGCAGTAGCAAAAGATTGTGCAAACAATTTAAGACTCAGAGATTGCAGGGGATTGTTGGGAATGGAGAATGAGTGCAGGATTTAAAGGCACATCCTCATGCTTTTCTGAGGATCTCTGCTTATGTTAATATTTGCCGGCAAAAATCACCTTTGCTTGTAAAAGGAATTTTCTTTTACTAAGTTAAAAATGCTGTTGTTATCACAGTAGAGATTGTGCCGCCTTGGTTCTGTTTTGCTGTTCTTCTTAATAATTAAGCAGGATAGGATATTACCTGGTGTAAGCTTTATATTTCACATTCCCAAGCATGGCCTTTTTGTTCAGTTCTCCATGGAAAGAGTTTTGCTTTTTTTTTTTTTTTTTCCTAGTACTAGGGATTGAACTCCCCACTGGGGATGCTCTCTCTACCACTGAGCTACATCTTCAGCCCATTTTATTTTATTTTGAAACAGGGTCTTGCTAAATTGCTGAGGCTAGTCTCCAACATGAGATCCTACTGCCTCAGCCTCCCAAGTAGCTGGGATCACAGGCATGTGCCATGAAGCTAAAATTCTTGTTGGCTTTAATGCTGAGGCTTTTCCTTAGCTGGAAGGAGTGTTTGAGTATTCCCTTTTTGTCTTCCAAGTTACCAGTTATTTGACTCTGTGTATCAATTTTATTTATGATCCCAAACTTGATAAATAAAATGAGTCCTTTTATATTCAATTTTTTTTTTCAACTTTGGAAACTATTTATTCAGACTATGAGAAGGCTGAACTATATTAGGTAACCAGAGTAGGACTTACAGAATGACAGACACAACATGAGTTTTATAAAATTGTCATTTTTATTGTCAATTATAACTACCATTTATTGAGTATTAGTTATCATAAAGAATTTAACCCACAACATAATCTTTATAAAACTCTCATGAGATATGTTCCTAAACCATTTGAGTCAGTGAGAAGTGTTGAGGTACAACAGATATTTTTGTCTTTGTGACTGTTTCTTGGGTATATTGGTCTTATTCCAATTGGCTTGGACAGAATCATTTTTTTAATCTCCAAATAAGAAGGTTTGTTGACTTAACAAACATTCAATAAATATAAAATCTATGGTATTAGAGTTATTAGCAAAGTTACTAAGGACATTTAGAAAATGGTTGCAATGCAAATTTGAGGGGTATCTACTTTTTTTTGTTCTGTTTTGTATTTTGAGACCAGGTATCACTATGTTCCCCAGGCTAGAATTGAACTCCTGGGCTCAAGTGATCCTCCTGCATCAGCTTCCTGAGTAGCTGGGACTACAGGCACAGGTCACTGCACCTGGCTGGGCATCTTTTAATAGAGATTTCTTCTTTTGGTCAAAAAGAATAGGGGGTGTTATGATCTGTTGTCTACAATCAATTTTCCTGAATGGTTACAAGGAATAATTCAGTTTTTAGAACTGATCTCTGACTCATTTGAAAACTTCCTCAACATCAGTGCTTGTCCACTCTCTGATTTTACATTCTGTTATTTGAACTTAAACATAAAAGTTGAATCTTGAATACACAACTAAACAAAGCATTATCACAAAATGGAGAAAAAACTGAGAGCTTTAGTTTTCTGTGTAAATCAAATAGGTGTAGATATTGAAGAGATGGTTTTACTAGCCCAAAAATACCACTAAGACATCTAGAATACAAATCTTTCAAGAAACTGTTATTACTTGGTTTCAATTTTTGAGGAGAAAGGAACAAATGGCAAAGAGATAAGCTTATGAAAAGAATTGATTGGAAATATTTTTATCAGATGAAGTCTTCCATGCTTTATGTGAACTTTGTGTGTTTTAAAACATGCAAGCAGCTGAATCATGACAGCTGAATTAAAAGAAAAAGAGAATTCAGTCAATATTCTAATCAGGAAATTCAAGGAATTAAAATTCTTGTTTCCTAAATATTCCAATGAACCAGGGTGTATATGCATTTATATTATGGACATTGATCAGAAAGTTCTTAACTGACAGTTCCACTTAACAATAAAATAATAATAGATTTCTCCAAATGTCTTAATAATATAGTCTTGTAGATGGGATGAAGGATAAGGCAGATGTTTGAAATAAGCTTTCTGTATCATGAACAGCATCAATACAGGTATGTTTGTGTGGCCCTTCTGAATAACTCTGCAGTCATTTGATCATTCCTACTACATTCATATGTTTTAAAATGTGTACCTTTTACAGAGTAGATGAGGCAGTGCTGTGCTCTGCTCTGAAACTGGTACAGATGATGCTGTAAATGAGGCTGTAATTTACTTTCAGTGGTATAAAGGAAAAAAAATCACTTTGCCTAAAGTGTATGCATCTTTCTTAAGGGTGTACCCAGATTTTAATTATCTAAATGTAAATACTTAACGAATTTTACTTAGAGTAATGAGCTAAAGTGCACACTACATAAATGAGATGTTCTAATTAATCATGTATGAACTACTGGTTTAAAGAAAAGCTATGTGAATTCTGTGAATGTTGGGCTATTGCCAAATTGCTAATCAGCATTTGTATTCATAGATGGCTTCACTTAATAAGTTGTGAGACATTCAGCAAATGTTTTAGGAAATTATGAGTTTTTAGATACAGAAACTTTTTGCTTTTAACCCCTTTTTTCTCAATGGGCCTTTGGATGCTTCTTAGAAACCAAAGACCCCCATTGTGGTTAAAATTCAGCCAGACAAAATCTAAGAAAGCTAACATCTCAGATGTCATGCACATAAGAGTCCTGAATTATTTACCAAGACTATACCTTGCCATGGATATGTTATCAAAATGTGTGACTAGGGTTTGTAGGAATTAAGAAATTACACAGCAAGTTAAAAGTGCTTCTTCATATATCCCAGTACGGCAATTCTTTACCTTCTCAATTATAGAACTTAGACTCTTGAAAATTATTGGAGCCCCTCCCCTGCACCTAGGTGGATTTATCTATCAATATTTATTATAATAGAAACTAAAGCTAGGAAAATTCAAAGTATTTACTAGTTAATTTAAGAACGATACAAGCAATCACATCTTAAGTAAAATAACTTCAAAGTTTTATTTTTAAAAAACCCCAAACCCTCAATTTAGTGAGAAGAATGGCATTACTTTTACATTTTCACACACTCTCATGCTGGCCATAATAGAAGTCATTTTGATTCTCCGATTCAGCAGTCAATCTGTTGTCATATGTTGAAGTATATGAGGAACATCTGGCCTCACACACATACATCATTGGAAAAGAAAGGAGTATATTAATAACTTTTTCAGAAAATTGTGGATTTAAAAAAATATTATATCAATACTTGACAAGTTGTAGTTTTATACAGGTTAGTTATGAGTTGAAATCTGAAACCACATCAATGAACTTTTTGGGTTCTCCTTTAAAATCTATTGATCTAGTTTGCTCTTGGAATAGATCTTCTACCTGTGCGTGCTTTGTAACGTGATGCATTGATCAGTTGTAAAGTATTGGTTCCCTGAATTTGGAGTATCTTCCAAATGTTAATGCATTTCATTATACAGTACTAAAATACATGTATATATTAATATCAACAATGAATTAATCAGAAAGTCTACAGGGAAACTGTCAAGCTCACTGTATGATGCAAGTTTTCCAAAATTCTAATTTCCACTTGAAAACTCAAATTTTATCATGGGCACAAATTCTGCCAGCTATTTTCTTTGACATGAGAGGCTCACTTGGTTCATTTTGAGAAAACATCTGCCAGCTACCCAACTCCAAATAATAATAATTTATCAATGTTGTTTTCAAGTAAAAATGTTGCTGTGAAAAGAGTGACCCAGCTCAGAATGCTTTTTCTTAAGGTAGCTGTCCTTTGATATGCAATAGAAGTACTTTTTGTGTGCTTCCCATTAAGATTATTAAGACATACTTAAGGGTTGGGATACAAAGATTAATAATTTCCAATATTTCACTAAGGACATTCATAAATGAGTCTTGCCTCTGCATTTATAAATGTGTGGCGGTGAAGAATAAAAATATAAATATATCCAGGATTATCTAGGATAGTGTTTCCCAAAGGGTTTTCTTAGTTCATTGGCCCATAATACACTCTAGAATTGTGCTGTCTCATAATATACTACTCACAATGTACATAGCTAGCGAGCACTTAAGAGTTAGCCTGATCTGAATGGAGATGTGCTACAGATGTAAAATATGCACTGCTTTCTAAGAGTACAAAAAGGAATGTAAAAATATCTTGATAACATTTTTTGTTTTTAAACACATTGTGTGTTGAAATGTTTTTCATACATACGGTTAAATCAAATACGTTGTTAAAATGATTCTTTGTAGTTTTTGAAATGATGGCTCCTAGAGAATTTAAAACTTTTTGTATGTGCCTTAGTATATATTTCTATTTGATAGCACTGATCTGGAGATTAGAGTTTGAGTGGCCAAATTTTGGTAAAGTTGTATATATCGTTTCTCCTCTATGCATATTGGCATAAAAATACTGAGTAGTACTGTCCTCCCATGCCCAATAAATCTTTTAAAATTTTGGTTAACCCAGCAGTTCCCAAACATACTGTATTTTTGTACCACATGTCAACATTCTATGGAATTAGGTATGAAGCTGTAGATTCGCTAATCCCAGTTTGGAGAAAAATTTTAAGTTTGATTTTCTTCATTTTACTGATATGAAAACTGAAGGTGAATATTGTCAAATTATATAATTTGGAAATTATATAAACATATCCTCAAAGAAAGTTTAAGAAAAAAAAGTAATATTTCTTGGCTGGGTGACCAGTTGTTTTTCGCTTGGCAGAAGATAATCCAAATTGATAACATAGTGGAAAATTTTACATTTACTTTAAAATATATTGGTTTTCTTAAATATAGAACAAAATCTGGTTTTATTCTAAAGAATTCCATGCTATTTTACTATATTATAACCTTGGACAATAATTATTAACTCTTTTTTAGTTACAGACTATTTGAGAATCTAAAAAGAAAATAAATTGCAGATCCTCACACATCTGTGCACACAAGTGACATACAATTTCCCAGGATACATTTTGCCACAGATATCCTAACCCCTTCCATGGACTGAGGTTAAGAATCCTGTACTCATGACCCAGGGGCAATGAGCTCCTGGATATGAACGTCCCTCACTCTTAAAAATTATGATGGGAAAGCCCACCCATCCATCTGGGGATGTCTTGGTTGCCTACTGTGTGTATTGCACAGTTCTGTATTCTAAGAATCTCATAAGTATAATGTGGGGTCACTACTCATAGGGAATTTAAATTTTCTTAAGATTTGAACATATTTTTTTTAAAAAACAACTTGAAATAAATGGTAAGAAGATTCATTTTACCTCACCTTAAAAATATTTATAGAAAAATTCTGTAAAAGCTTCAAGTAAAATACCCAGTGTACTTAAAAGGTTAGTTCTCTAATGAGCAGTTAGAAAAACCACCATGTATTATATGTGAGCAATGTTCAGGATATCTGTAGGGAAGTGGACATGATTATAATTTCAAAATATGTTTTGCCTTGAACAGTGATCATTCTGTCTGCCTATCCTACGGGGGGCGAGGGTTGTGAGGTAAAACGCAGAATCTTGCATCCTGTCTTTTTTAACAAAAATGCTAGATGTTATTTTTATTCAAGAGTGTAGACTGATGCTTTATTTACCAAGGAAGAGCTGAATTTCAGTGTAGAACCAGTTATACAGTTTTGAGGTCTAAAAGAGAGCAAGTGAACTGAAAGAGACAGTGTCCAAGCATTGTTAGGTAAAAAGTTGGGTCCCAAGTCTAATTCTTATTTTCAAATTTTCTATTCTAATTTTCCTGCTGCCCCTACTTAGAAGGGCTGAGCTGCTTTACAGAGGTTCCTTTTATCCACCGGGGCATGAGTGCAGCCGAATTATACTAGGTCATTGGCATGCTTGTCATGTGCTTATTCAATCCTTAGTTCTTGCCTTAGGGGTGTAACTCAGGGGTAGAGATAATGCTTAACACACCTGAGGCCTGGGCACAATCCCTAACTCCTACCTAAACAAGAAACTAGGCCTTCCTCTTTTCTACATATCTTTCTGTTCCTCCTACCCACTCACTGAAATTGCTACATGATGTTAGTGCTAGAGTTTTTCTTGTGCCTAGAATTTCTCCTTGCTTCTACCTTTCAGAAATACTACCCATTCTTTGTAGCCCAACATGACTTCTCCCATGAATTTTCCAGATGAGAACACTCCCTCCTTGGAACGTAGGAAGAAGCCCTTATTAATATCTTCCTGTTACATTATGTACTGATTTCCTTGTGTGAGAATTAGTTTTTTATGTTTTATTTCACTGAAGGCCAGGTCTCCATCTTGCTTGTTTCTGTGTCCCTGATATCACTTGGAAAGGTTTGAACTTAATTTTGCAGTAAACATTTGTTGACTAAATGTAAAACACTAGAGGGAGTAGGGAAAAAAAGTGTGTGTGTGTGTGTGTGTGTGTGTGTACACACATAAAATAGTAGCAAGCACCTTCCAGTGGAAAAACCTTACTTTGGAACTAGAACAAGGAGAGTTGGGAAGGGCTGTTGATCAATGTGTCTCCTTTGCATGTCTGGCCACTCAGTTTCAGATCTTCCCGCCCCATCTAACTACATCACCGCTATTTCCCAAGTATCTTTGTTTTATTTATCTTACCCTCTACACAATGGCATTAGTGACTGCAAATTAGGTAGAAATTCAGATAAGTTAATGTCTGGATGTGATAATGTAAAAATATCAGTTTTCTAAGAAGTGTTTTTTTTGGTCCTCCATTACAGGCATGTAATGAGTTCACTACACATGTGATGAACCTTCTCCGAGAACAGAGTAGAACGCGTCCCATTTCCCCAAAAGAGATTGAAAGAATGGTGGGCATCATCCATCGAAAATTTAGTTCCATTCAGATGCAGCTCAAACAAAGCACTTGTGAAGCAGTTATGATTCTAAGATCAAGATTCCTTGATGCCAGGTATGTGAGCCCATAAATTTATTATATGGCTCCCTCTTCACTCTTTGTGTATTGTTTCCCGTAAAGCTGGCTAATGGGTCTTAGGTTCTTTAATTTGGCTGCAGGAGTTCTTCCCTATAGTGCAAAGTTGCCCACCTCAAGGGGCCTGCGCTGTTACATCTTGTCTGGTCATGGGAATGCCATTAGCTGCCAGTTTAGTGACTGGGAAATGCATAGTATTGGTGCTACTGCTAATGACTATAGGAATATGAAGCCTTTTCATTCTGAAGCTGTGTTTTTAAGGATAGTATTCTGCATGAAATGCTATTTTAGCAAAGGCTTGTTTTCCAAGAATTTCTTAATGTTTATGTTGTTTATGCATATTTTATGAAAACACTTGGTGATATTTTGACACTACTAAGAAGTGGTATTGGGGGCTGGGATTGTGGCTCAGTGTTTGTGCGTTTGTCTAGCACACGTGAGGCCCTGGGTTTAACCCTCAGCACCACATTGAAAAAAAAAAAAATAGAAAGGATAAACAAATAAAATAAAGTTACTTAGGAAAAAAAAGTGGTATTAGTAGCATTTGCCAGAAAACCCCAAACTCTGTAAGTTATAATCAGGTAGGAAAGGCTGTAAGTTTCTCCTGTAAATATGAAAATTTTCCTTTTATCTGAAGTTTTCACCAAACTTCACAGGGATTAGATAATAACATTATTTGTGGTAATAAATTATATAGGGTGACTTGCTGAGTGGCAGAAGAATCATCAAGGTCCTGGTACAGACAATCTCTGTAGAGATGCCTGTTGGGCATTGCTATAGCTAATGATCAGTCTTCAGCGTTAGAAAGGAGTTGCTATTTTGTTTTACTTTCTCCCCCTTGGAATCTGACAAGTGATAATTTTCACTCAAATTTCATAATATTAAAGGAAATAACTAAGTATTTCATTTGGAAAATAGTGTGAGGAACAGTCTTCATGCCAGAGCTCTTCCTTAAAGCCAAGTAAGGAGATTCACCACCTAGTAATTCACCATTTTCCTAGTTAGACACAACTCTGTAGGCCTCTCCTCTTTCCCTCCTTCCTGCTGAATTAGTCACTCAGACTCACCATTGCTTCATTTCAGTCTTTCTCTACTAGCCCTCTCTCTCCCTCTTTCCTCATACTATAGTTCCCGTTCGTCCTTTTGTACCTAGACTCTCACAGACCCTTCTCCTAGTCACCTGTCCCCAGCCTCACTCCCCTCCAGCCCATCCTCCATATTCCTTCTCTGCAATATCACTCTGATAACCTGATGCTTTGTTTAAAACCTTTGATAGCTTGTTGGGGCTGGGGTCATGTGTGTAGCTCAGTGATAGGCCCTGGGTTCAAGCCCAAGCATCAAACAAAGCAAGAGCTTGTCATTATTGGATAACTCACACACATACTTAAGGCCCCTTTGACCTGTCCCTGCCTGAATTGCTTTTTTCTTCTTGTAAGATTTTTTTAACATATATTTTTTTTTAGTTGCTGACAGACCTTTATTTTATTTATTTATATGCAGTGCTGAGAATCGAACCCAGTGCCTCACACATGCCAGGCAAGTGCACCACCACTGAGCCACAGCCACAGCCCCTTCTTGGAAGATTTTAAGTTGTATTGTTATTATTTTTCTACTTAAAAAAAAATCACATTCATTGTGGAAAATTTAGAAAATACATACAATAGAAGAATGAGGGATAAAAGGCAACTATGTTTTTGCCACCTAAAGGAAAAAAAAATCACTATAAATGTTTTAGTGTTCCTTCTAGTTTTTTGTTTTGGGGGCTTTTATGTTTTTGTGATGGTTTAATATACATAATTTGGTCTACTTCTTAGAAAATTCACCATGAACACATAAACATTTTTCATTGAGTATAAGCTTTAGCTTTAAATACCATTTTATTAGTTAAAGTTTACCAAATGGATATATAATAAATAACTTAATTAATTTACCAAATGGATATATAATAAATAACTTAATTTTTAGCATTTAAGTTATTGCTATCAGTTTCCATTATAATTTCTTTCTTTGATTTCTTTTTGCAAATACTTTTTTTGCAGTCACATCCCCAGCCCTATTTTGTATTTTATTTAGAGACAGGGTCCTACTGAGTGGCTTAATGCCTAACTGTTACTGAGGCTGGCTTTGAACTTGCAATCCTACTGCCTCAGCCTCCCAAGCCACTGGGATTACAGGTGTGCACCACCACACCTGGCTCCACAAGTACTTATTTGTGCTGAGGAAATGATGTTAAACAAGACAGGTTTATGTACATGGCCCACTTGAGCCTACATTCTACTTGAGGAAACATAATAATCAAGTAAACAAATATACTCTATATTCTATTCAATAGTATAATGAAGTATAATAGGGTGGTAATGCTGTGAGGAAAGATAAAGGAAGGTACAGAGAATAGTGGAGGGAAGGCTTGGCACTCTTTTAGACAGATATTTATTGAAACTAGTGTGTTAGTGAAAATCTTTATGCAAGATCCCTATTGACCTTTAGAATTTTTTTTACTTAAGGGTGAATTCTTAGTAATGAAATTATTAGGTCAGAATTGAAACATTTTTTTTAAAATTTATTTTTGTTATATATGGACACAATACCTTTATGTATTTATTTATTTTATGTGCTGCTGAGGCTTGAACTCGGTGCCTCACATATGCAAGGCAAGCACTATGCCACTGAGCCACAACCCCAGTCCAAGAATTAGAACATTTTTTACTTCCTTTTCTTGGAGTTTTCCATGAACATTTCTTTTCTCCCCTAATAAGCCAGAGTCATTGAAAGCCAAGACTCACACATTTGCATTCCCCACTATTATAGCAAGCACCTTATGTATAATCAGTTACAGATAAATAATTTATTGACTGACCAGATGAATGGATATTTCCACTTAATACTCTTAATAGTTGAAATCAGAGTTAGAGAGGTAGTGTTAGAAAATAAACAAAAACCATTTCAAATGGTTTGTCAAATTTGAGCATTTAGATAACAAAGATATTAAAAAGTACCTGTGAAAAGAAGAAATTCTTCCTAACACAATTGCTATCCTTAATTCTGCTGATACTTTTCCATTTTTGTCAACATGCATGCTTTTTTTTTTGCATAACTGCATTTATAATGTATACACCTAAATTATTTATTTTTCTTCCATGAAGAGAAAGTATGTTAACAGCCTAGATTGAACAGAGCCCTCAGAGAGTGGCAGAGCTTGGAGCAGTCCCTTCTCCCACAGAGACTGCTGTTAGTAACACTGTGATGCTGATGGGCCTCAGCCCTGGGACTGATGGGCCTCTGCACACTGGCCTGAGGCGTAGCCATTTAGAGTGTGGTGAAGCCTGGGGGAAGCGAAACTGAGGGGGAAATGTTTAATGGGCATTTTCTACAGGATGTTTTTCTAAAAAATAAATAAAGTATAAGACCACATTCTCTCCTATGCCTTCAAGTGAATGTAGATACTGAGCTTTGGTTCTGTGCATTCTTGCAATGCCTCTTAGCAAGCCCTCTACACTGAGAAGGCAGGATTGTTCTGCTTTAGGCAAACATGCTCATTCAGATACATGATTCCTGTGCTCACTCTGCCTTTCTGTAAGGCTGTGCTCATGTTTTCTTGACAATTGGACAAGCTAAAGCATGCACCAAAGCAAAACATTTAAGAATAAATTTGTGTAGGCCCCTTGTTTTTTAAATAGAGGTGCTATAATTTGGACTTGTGAACATGTGGTAAGGTATTCTGTTTTGCCCAGGAATTTGTTCTTGTGTAATATTTTTTTTTTTATATTTGCTGAAACTTTGCCTAGGCAAAATCTATGTGAAACAGACTTCTCTTTGCTTTCTTGAATAGATTTTTCTTCTCATTCCTCCTTTCACATGTCCCCATTTCCCAAACATATACTCCTATACTCTTGTGTCATCTACTCCCACCAACTCTGGACCTTATTGCTGGGTTCGGTGTTGCGGACTGGGAGTCACAAATTCACCCATTGACATATAGTGAAATTGAGTGAAATGGCTGGGTTGGGGATGTAGTAAGGGATAGAACAGACAGGTGCCTATCTAAGGGGATACCCATCACTCACCTTTAGCCCTCGTCTGCCTTCTAATAATGTGGGCCTGGCATGGATGATCTTCCAATTTATCATAAGAAGCCAGAAACCTAGATTTTTATGAGCAGGTCATTACTGTGTTTTCTCAACAAATAGTATGTAATGCCTGCAGGTTTGATCCATTGAGTCTCTATTCTAGACCTTTTCCACTCTACTTAGTCTGCCCCCAGCTCAGCTGTGTACCTATTTCTTTCTTTTTTTTTTTTTAATATTTATTTTTCAGTTGTAGTTGGACACAATGCCTTTATTTTACTTATTTTTATGTGGTGCTGGGAATCGAACCCAGGACCTTGCGCATGCTAGGCAAGCTCTCTACCGCTGAGCCACAACTCCTGCCCAGCAGTGTACTTATTTCACGGGCTCCATTTAGGACCTTCTCTTTCTTTTCAATCCGTGCATGATCCATGCAAAAATGCTAATTGCTTTTTTTTCCTAGTGTATTTCTCTTTCTTTCCTTCTTCCCTCATCACTTCCTCCATCCAAGTCTTGATTAAATCCTGTTGATTTTAAGCCCCAAGTGGATCTTGAATCTAATCTTCATCACTCAGGAAACAGTCCTTCTAAAACCTTCTGAAACCTGAGATGTTTTGATCAGACCTAGATTTCTTACTCCCTTGACTCTCCTTGAGTGTTGAAACATGGATTGCATATTTAACCTGCCATTCAAGTGATGTTGTGGTAACTAGAAGAATCTCAGACACTACCCATCTTCATAAGTGTCTCTTCTGAGTGTAGGGTGTCACTGTTGAGAAGATAGTTAAGATTATTTGGAAGAAAGTATTAAGAAAATTATCTTGGGAAGGTTATTTTCCAGTTATTGGAGGATCTAATCTAAAGTGAAATCTGACAGATGTTAATTTTCAGGCAGGAATTCTTTAAAATGTTAATAAAAGCAACCAAATATAAAGAGCATTTTTGCTACTTGAAATACGTTGTTAATTAGTACTTGATCTTCTCCCAGCAAAAGCAATTTTTTCCTACTCTTTCATTTCTGAGGAAATTATACCTAAGTCCAGGCAGTTGTTTATGCCTTCTTGGTATGTTTTTTTCCCCTTACCTGACTGTTCTTGTTTCCCATACCCACTCCCCCATCCAATTCATCATCAAGTCCTAAAGCTTTTACCCTTCAAATAGATATTTTTTAATGACTTTTAAAAATTAATTCTTTTTAGAAATATGTGGTAGTGGAGTGTATTCTGAGATATTATCTGTGCATATAGTATAACTTATTCTAATTAGGATCCAGTTCTTGTGGTTGTACATGATGTGGAGTTTCACTGGTGGCATATTCATAGGTGAACATAGGAAAGTTAAGTCTGATTCATTCTACTGTCTTTCCTATTCGTATTTCCTCTCTCTTCCCTTCATTTCTTTGTCTTATCCACTGAACTTCTATTCAAATAGATGGTCAAATTGAAGATGAATTACTATCATCATCCTTGAATGGTCTTTACATTTTCTTTTGTGCCCTCCTCCAGTTTTCTTTTTTTCAGAAATAATAAGATCTAAATTTATTACATTTAATTAAGAAAGCCATATAACTAAGATTTATTAGCATATACTTAAGATTAGATAAACTTCTTTTTTAAAATTTATATATGACAGCAGAATGCATTATAATTCTTATTACACATATAGAGCACAATTTTTCATATCTCTGGTTTTATACATAGTATATTCACATCAATTCGTGTCTTCATACATGTACTTTGGATAATAATGTTCATCACATTCCACCATCATTAATAACCCTATGCCCCCTCTCTTCTCCTCCAACCCTTCTGCCCTATCTAGAGTTCGTCTGTTCCTCCCATGCTCCTGCTCCCTATCCCACTATGAATCAGCCTCACATAATCAAAGAAAACGTTCGGCATTTGGCTTTTGGGGATTGGCTAACTTCACTAAGCATTATCTTCTCTAACTCTATCCATTTACCTGCAAATACCATGATTTTATTCTTTTTTATTGCTGAGTAATATTCCATTGTGTATATATGCCACATTTTTTTTTATCCATTCATCTATTGAAGGGCATCTAGGTTGGTTCCACAGTTTAGCTATTGTGAATTGTGCTGCTATAAACATTGATGTGGTTGTGTCCCTGTTGTATGCTGTTTTTAAGTCCTTTGGGTATAGACTGAGGAGAGGGATAGCTGGGTCAAATGGTGGTTCCATTCCCAATTTTCCAAGAAATCTCCATACTGCTTTCCATATTATCTCTCACCATGCACAAAACTCAACTCAAAATGGATCAAGGACTTGGGAATACAACCAGAGACCCTGCATCTAATAGAAGAAAAAGTAGGCCCTAATCTCCACCATGTGGGATTAGGCCCCAACTTCCTTAATAAGACCCTTGTGGTGCAATAATTAAAATCAAGAATCAATAAATGGGATGGACTCAAGTTTCTTCTCAGCAAAAGAAACAATCTGTGAGGTGAATAGAGAGCCTATATCTTGGGAGCAAATCTTTACCCCTCACACATCAGATAGAGCACTAATCTCTAGGGTATATAAAGAACTCAAAAAACTAAACACCAAAAAAAAAAAAAAAGCCCAAACAAATAAACAAATAACCCAATCAATAAATGGGCCAGGGGCCTGAAGAGACACTTCTCAGAAGATGATGTACAATCAATCAACAAATACGTGAAAAAAAATGTTCATCATCAATTAGAGAAATGCAAATCAAAACCACTCTAAGATTTCATCTCACTCCAGTCAGAATGGCAGCTATTATGCATACAAACAACAATAGGTGTTGGCAAGGATGTGGGGGAAAATGTACCCTTCTCCACTTTTCCTTGGTAGTCAGAATAATCTTTTTAAAACATGGAAACTTAAACTTTTAATAGCTTCCTAAATGATATTTAGACTAAAATCTCCAAATTCTTGTGGAGCCCATTAAACCTCTCTAATCTGCCCCTTCTCACACATTTCCTACCTTTATTTGAGTTCCAGCCTCCTCTAGCCCTTTAGATTCACCAGGTTCTTTTCTGTTTCTGGACCTTTTCCTCTGCCTAGTACTTTTTACTTCTGTTCTTTATCTAACTCCTGTATGTTTCCAGGTCCCAAATTAAATATCACTTCTCAAGGAAATCAGTCCTGACTCCATAGCCTGTGTTTCATTTTTCTATTAAAACACTTTTATGGTACATCATACTCTCCTTCATGATACTTGATTTGGTAACCAAGATTTGTAATTATTTATTCCTGTGATCCTTGTCTAAATTCTTTCTTCCTCCATCTGATTCTCTCCCTTAGCTCTCCAGTTGCCTATCAGCTCTCTGAATCTTGTCTGTTTTGTTCCCCATGGATTTTTATTTAATACCTACAACACATTAGGTCCTCAATAAATATTGCTGAATAAATTAAATAATGAAATTAATTGTGCTTCACATTCTAGTATTTTTCTTAGTATATCTTACAATGTGTTGGATAGTGCTTTGGATAGTGCCTAGAATATAATTTACAATATCTTGGTGATAAATTAGACCCTAAGAATGTTTTAAATATATGATCATAATTAATCTATTCCTCTTTGATCAATGCTGATCATAACTTCAATTTTTTTCCCTCTCATCATAGACGGAAAAGGCGTAATTTCAGTAAACAAGCCACAGAAATTTTGAATGAATATTTTTACTCACACCTCAGCAATCCCTACCCCAGTGAAGAAGCCAAAGAGGAGCTGGCCAAGAAATGCAGCATCACAGTGTCACAGGTGAGAGGGGACCTGATGGTCTGTCCTGTTCACTGATGTAGGAATTCTGTTCCTTCTTTAGGGGCTCCTCATTCAATGTCATATGTAAATTTCTATTGTCAAAGAAGACATGAGCAAAATGTAGATATTTCCACATTTTTATACAAGATCTTAAAGTTTAGATAATATTTTTAAGACCCTAAGCGGCAAGGAATCACTTTCTCAGCCCCCAGTATGAATCTTCAATAGACAGCCATAAACACGCCATGGTGAGTGACAGTTAACACTTACTTAACTGTCCAGTAAATGACATGGACTCCTGGTTTCCCTGACTTAGAGAACTGACCTAAGCTTCTACTAGTAAGAAACCAACTTGTTGCTGAAAGGAAATTTAATATAACTCTTTGGTGAAAACTTTGAGGAATTCACCAAGCCCCTTCTTAGTAACCATGTTATAATGTTTGAGTCCCAAGGATTTCTTTGCTTCCTTCCTTGTTATTCATTAAACAGAAGAATTAAGTTTATGGCAATCAGAATTGTTATTGTTTATTTTTTAATGTCCATTTGTAATCACTGTGGCCTTGAAGTTTGCTTATATCTTCTAGCATCAGTATGTGTAGTTTAGTCAGATGTTTGTATTGAGAGTTGATGATACTTTAATAAATATACAAACAACTGTACCTCTTTAAAATATAAATACAGTCAGCCCTCCGATGCATTCATACTCAGCATTTACAGACTTTTTTCTTATCATTATTCCCTAAACAATATAATAATTATTTACATTGTTTTGGGTCTTATAAATAAAATACAGATTATTTAAATGTACAGGAGGATTTGAGTAGGTTAAATGTAAATATTGTGCCATTTTATATAAAAGACTCGAACATCCTCAGATTTTGCTATCCTTGGGGAATCTGGATAATTTTTTTTAAAAAATCATAATTAAGGTTTATTGTCATTATCTTATTAAATAGAGGTATATTTTGATTCCATTTGCCTAGTTAGAAATAGAATATAATTGCATTACCAGCTTACAAAGACATACATTATAGAAAATTTTACCATCTGGGTGTAGTGCTCACTGCCACTTGAATTACTGAGTGTAGTATGCAGGATCAGACAGGGAAACCCATATCAGAAGTATATTTATTTCAGTTGGGTTTCCTGGAGCATGCATTTCCCCCTAGCCATTAGTGAAAGGATTAGGCTCATGCTGAACACCAGGTGAGGAAGCCAGGTCTGGCTTTCTGATTCTCATAACTGCTCTCTGACATAGAATTTGAAAGTTTGTGAATCCAGTTTTTTCCTTGGTGTTGATGAACTCACTAAGTGCTAAGGCTCACCTTGAACTTGTGATCCTTCTGCCCCAACCTCCTGAGTTGCTGGGATTATAGGTGTGTGCCATTATTTTAGATCCAATTTAAATTAAATTGTTCAGCTACTGCTTTTTTTGTTTGTTTCTTACATTTATATATTACGGATACGGAGAATAACATAGATCATATATATTTCTCAAAAACAAGGTAATCTGACTGGACACAATGACACACACCTGTAATCCCTCTGGCTCGGAAAGCTGAGGCAGGAGGATTGCAAGTTCGAGTCCAGCCTTAGTAATTTAGTGAGACCTTGTCTCAAAATAAAATTTTGTGTAAAAAGGGCTGGGGATGATAGATTGCTTTTAGCATGCATGCGACCCTGTGTTCAATCCTTAGTACCATATGCGTAACTACCCACACATGACAGTGTTATCTGCCTTTTTCATTACTGATAGTACCTAACATTTTGGGTGTGGTGTAGGACATACCCAAATATATTCTGGAGTAAGGTAAGTGATAAAAGGTTTCCTTCTGGTTGTTTGTTCTGAGTTAGTTTTACTTCTAAAATAGGCTAGGAACCCACTTACCAAGTGTTTTAAAAATTGTTAGTTGCTGTATTCATTTTTTTTTTTTTTTAATTGTGATAGGAGTCTTGCTATGTTGTCCTGAGACTACAGGCATATGACACCACACTGATATTTCACTTGTTTTCTATGGGTTAAGTTTTGAACTTTTTGTAGCCATTGCTAAGAAAAAGAGGAATAGAAATATATAGGCATAGATCCATTTGTATGTTTAAGAGGCAAATTTTCTGCCCTTATTTCTTCCAGGTCAGCCTTTCAGAGTTTCACCAGTCAGTTTAAGTATCATTTTAAATTGTGACAGTTTTCCTCTATTCAGCTGTTTCCTGCCTTAAAAGTTAATTTCCCTACAATTTCCTCCTCCTATATCTCTGAAGTGGATGAAATGATGTTATCATTTTAACTATTAAAGATATCTTTTGCTAGCCTTATAAATCAATGGCCTATAAAATTTGGTTAGAAATGACAACAGACTTTGTTTCAAACCTAACAAGTCAACTATCTTGAAAAGAGAAAAAAACATTGTTTAAAATCTAAATCATACTGAAGTAGCATTAAATTTAAAACCCAGAGATTGTTTATATACAATCTAACTTTAAAAATACTGAAACATACCAAAAACAAGCAATAGGAACAACATAAGTTTTGCTAGTTTTAGAGCATATGAAACTGAGATTTTATTGCTACTGCTTAAAATACTTATTACAAATAAGTAGGGGAATCTTTGATAGAAAAAGTAAGGAAATATCTTCAATACTTTGAAGGTAGATCAGAATTTCTTAAACAAGACATAAAATGTGTAAATAACAAAGAAAAAGATGGATAACTACAGTGTAGAATTTTTATTATTAAAGTATTTAATTATGGTACAAACATTTCACTAAAAATTGAATCTGACCAGAATCATTAATAGATTTAGGGGGAAATTAGGGGAAAAATAGTTGAAGAACCTAGTCTTGAAATGTCTCTGCATCAGCCTGTATTAGTCATAAAGGATAAGAAAGAAAGAAAGAAAGGAAGAAAGAAAGAAAGAAGGGAGGGAGGGAGGGAGGGAGGGAGGGGAAACAAAACATTGCCCATGTGATCAGGATCAGCATCATCAGTGACGGGCAGGTAGACTTCGGTGCAGTGTTCCACCCAAAAATGTAGCCTAAATATAACCAGTAGAAAAATCACACAAGCCCAAAGTGAAGAATGTTGTATTGAGGAAGAAAGCTGAGAGGGGCATTCTCCAAAAATGGCAAACAGGGGCCATGAAAATGTTCCAGATTAAAACAGGCTGAAGTGATAACAGCTCAGTTCAATACCTGACCCCAGATTGGATCCAGGACCCCAGATTGGATCCTATACTGGAAGAGGGAAAATGCCATATCAGACATTATGGGATTAAATTTAGTGAAGTAAATTGTAATTGATAATTGTATATGGTTATGTGGGAGAATATCTGTAGGCTTAGGAACTATCTGCTGACTGACTTAGAGGTAAAGGGACATGTTGTATATAACTTACCCTTAAAGTTTTAGGAAAAATAAATGTGTATATGTGTATATGTATGTGTATCTTTATAAGCACACATACATATACACATAGTGCATGAATATGCAGAGATAAAATAAATGAGGCAAAAATGTTAAGAATGGGTGAATCTGAGTGAAGGGCATACACAGCTGTTCTTTGTATTATTTTTATTGGAACCTTTTATGCAGGTTTGAAATTATTTTCTAATAAACATTTTAAAATGTGAAGATACTCATGAACTGCAAGAAGATATCTCTAATATAAACAACAGGATTAAAATCATCTAACATATATGAGGAACTCCTATAAATTAATAAGAAAAAGATGAAGAACATCATCCCCAGTAATGCCCCCTCCAAAGACAACCCTTTTGAAAAATAGGAGAAAGACTTTGTGTTAGTCAGCTATGAGTTGCTGTGACCAAAATACCTGACAAGAACAAGTTAGAGGAGGAAACGTTTATTTGGGGTTCACAGCTGCAGAGATTCATTCCTTGTTCCGCCAGCTCCATAGCTCTGAGCCTGAGATGATGGTGGAACGTCACGGCAGAAAGGTAAACTTGGGGAAAGCTGATTAGTTCATGGCAACTGAGGAGCATATAGAGAGAATGAGACACCAGGGACAAAATATAAACCCCAAAGTATGCCCCAGTGACCTACTTCCTCCATCCACACCCTAGCTATCTACAGTTGCCACCCTGTATAGTAGTCCTTTCAAATTATTAATCCATCACCCTAATCCACTCATGAGGTCACAGCTCTGATGATCTAATCATTTTACCTCTGACTGTTCCTGCACTGTTTCATACATGAGCTTTCAGGGGACATCTCTTATACAAACTTTAACAGCCTTGAACCATGATTTCCAAAGAAGGTATGCGAATGGTCAATTATATGAAAAGATCCTCATTTTTGTTAGTAATCAGGAAAATGTGATTTAAAAACTGCAATTAAGTAGCATTTTACATCTTCTAGATTGGCAAAATTTTGTAAGTCTAACCATAGCAAGGGTTGCCAAGACTGTGCAGCAGCAAGAATGTGCATTGTTTAGCACTTTGGAAAGTTCTTGGCATTGTCTTATAAATTTGAACATGCACATGTCATTCAACCTTAGAAACTCTTTTGCTTTTTTATATCAAGACACTAGAAAGAGCATTCATAGTAACATTGTTTGAAACGGTAGAAACTTGAAACAATTGTCCAATGATTAGAAAAATGGATAAATACACTGTAATAATCCCACAATGGAGCATTCTACAGCACTGAAAGAATGATCTGTAGCTGAACGCATCAATTCTAGTGAACCCTAGAAACATGATGTTGAGTGAAAAATGCAGATTGCAGAACATGTAGTATGATGCCGTTTTTATGAACTCAGTTAAGGAAGCCTTGTGTCAGTTTTTAGATTTAATAAGAGAAGTGTTAAAAGATTAGTTCTATTACTTGCTCAACAAATACTTATTAAATTTTAAAAGTGTATCTTTATTTTTTTTAACAAATAGTTATAATGTGCAAGATACTGTGCTAGGGATAAAAGTAGCATCAGTGAAATTAAGAGGCAAACTTTTGTCTTACATAACAGAATTGTGTATAGTGTTCACCAAAAAATGTGCACAGGCATGTCCTCAGTAATAATAATCATAATTCACTTGTAAATATGGTATATTTATGAATATTTGGGATTTTTTTAACAAGTGAACCACAACCACAAGTAATAGCTTGGTGCTGAAGAAATCATGATTTCATTTGTAAAATATTCAAAAATAGGCAAAATTAGCCTTAGATGTTGGAAGTCAGGTTGTAGTTACCTTTGAGAGAATAGTGATTACAAGGAGGAGGAATATTTCTTGATCCAAATGCTGGTTTTACAGGTGTGTTCACTTATGAAAATTCATCACACTCTATACTTATGTATATACTTTTATATATATAATATGTTTTCAAAAGAAAATGTATGCGATATATAGTCCCTTCACATATATATGAGTATTTTAGTTTTGTATGTAAACTAAGGAATTTATATATACCACTATGTGTATGTTGGCAGTAGACCTTTGGTGGGGGTGGGGGGTGAAGGCAGAGATACCAGTTATCTTTTGGTTGTATAATCTGAGCAGATGATGGTGGCATGGACCACAGTATTAGTGGCAGAGGTGATTAGATGTGGCTGGATTCTGGTATGTTGTGAAAGTACAGCTGAGAGAGTTTACTGATACTTGGATGTAGACAGGGATTACACTAGTGTTTTTGACCTGAGTGGTGGTAGGAAAGAGTTAATATTAAGTGTGATGAAGAAGGATTTGGAAGGAGTCGATTTTGGAAGGAAAGATCAGGGGTTTGGTTTTAGATATATTGAGTTAATATATACTACAGTTTTTCAAGTTCACAAAATGTATAACTATAAGTAGTCTTGGGTAAGTGAAAATTGTATAATTTATATCAGTCTTACACTAATTTGTGATAATATACTATAAATACATTTCCTTAATATAGAAATATATGCTGGGCTCAGTTTGATTGAGTAAATTGGAGTTCCCCTTTTACATAACAACCTGAAGGTTCACAAAAGAAGAAATTATTTCAAATTTCATGTGCACTGAGAGTCATACTTAAATTGTCACATATTCTTAATTAGTGAAGCAGTTATTAATATGCTTTTACTTTTTGGAATAGCGCTAACTTGCATTGATTATTCAAGTTACTAAACCACAAGAAACTCCATTGTTCTCCTGATTCCAATTTTGAATTTGAATGACTCTAGCCTTACCTTTTCTGCTAGGTGTTTTTAGAATGAAAAATGTTAACCTTTTCTTCATCGCTATTGGAACTGAAAAGTACTGTGGAAAAAAAAGATTATTATTATTTTTTAACAGGTGAGAACCTAAGTGGTAGAGGTTAAAGTCACAGCATCAAGATTCATTCATTCGTTCATTCAGCTAACATTGTTTAGACCCTTTATACTGGTGCACAGGGCCTGCTTTTATCACAATCCAGTGTGAAAACTGGATTATGATGAAAAGGTTATGATGTGGCTTTGCAGATGAGGGAACTGAAGTTTACAGAAGTGATTGGACAAGTGTTAATGCCTTAGTGAGTGGTGGATCTGCATGGTTCTTATATAGAGTCTTGATAAAAAGGGAGAAACTGGATTTTTCTTCCACCCCATCCCACAAGAGTTGGTGTGATTCATCCTCTCCAGGGTCTAGGCTGCAGAGTCCTGTTGTGAGGCATAGGCCTGGGCTGTGTCACTAGGGCTGCATCATTTTCCCCCTAAGCTACTGTAGAGATTCTAGGCTAGTTAGTAGTCTGAGGTCTCCTCACTCATTAAACCACTTATTCCAAAGCAGTGAATATTCTGTAAGCTAATTAAAATTTGTAAGTAAGATTTCTTTATTAAAAAAAATCTATTAAAATAAGAAGAAGCCCGTTAAAATAATAATTAGAAGAGGGGGAAAAAAAGAGAGATGACTATCAAATTACAGTATTCTGTTCAGCTGTCCGTAAAGGCCTTCCCTGTTACTTTGGCAGAAGAGCAGAAGTGGATTCCTAGTTGGATGCAGTAGGTAAACCAGAGATAAGTGGAAGGAGAATGGCAAGCTGTCTCCAAGGAAGACTAAGACCCTCTGTTCTCAAATCTCCCACGGTGTGTCCTAATGGAGGTGGAGTGCCATTAAACAGTGTGCAAAAAGTAAAGGAGTGGGTTGTAAAAGAGTGAGAGCTAGCAGATGCTATGGTGCAGGCCTGTAATCCCAGCAGCTCTGGAGGCTGAGGCAGTAGGTTCACAAGTTCAAAGCCAGCCTCAGCAATTTAGCCAGGCCCTGTCTCTAAAACAAAGAGGGAGTGGGGCTGGAGATGTGGTTCAGTGGTTAAGTGCCTCTGGGTTCAATCCCTAGTACCCCCCCCCAAAAAAAAAAAAAAAAAAAAGTAACGTGATATAGCACCAAATGCAGGTCAGGCACACTGGAGGGCTGAAAGCAGGGGAAGCTTGGGGGGTAGGCGGAATTCTCCTTAAACAAGCAGGTGGCTATGAGCATGCTCTTCAAGTTTGCTCCAGTAACCGCAGGCATGTTTATTTTAGAATGAACTTTTCTGAGGGAATCTCTATCACTCATTTGATTTGATACCTAATCCAGGGATAAAGAGACTATTTTCACTTTAGATTTAGTGGGTTTATTGATGTTTGCATGGTTTGTTTTTCTGTGGTTCTGGGGATCAAATCAGGGCCTCTCACATGGCTAGGCAAGTGCCGTACCACTCAACTACATCCTCAGCCCATCCACTTATGTTCTTTGAGTTTTCATATACCTAGCAGAAGTCTTCATCAGAACTGGGAGCCCTCCAGTTTCTGCTTCCTTCGCCTTTTTTTTTTTTTTTCCTGGTCCTTCTCTTCTTTCTCCAAATGAGTATTCCCCAGTCCCTCTTCGTGCCTGCCTCTCATCGCTGCATCTCACCTTTCCATTGACTTGCTTCTGCCAGGCATGTCAGGCCAATAGGCTAATCTATAAGTCAGAGTCCCAACAGAAAACAGATGGTATGCTCAAATTAGAATAATTTGAGGAGAGTTTAATGAAGTGACTGTTTACAAAAATGTGGGCAGAGTGTAGGGAAACCACAGCAGATAATGTTCTAAGACTCCAGACCAGAAAAGGCTCCATACTCTAGCATCCTGGCTTCCCACTTCTGTTGATTCCTCGATTTTCTTACCCAGGAACCTTCTTCAGAGATACTCTTGGGCTTTGCTTTCTTCCTTTTCTATTGGCCTCTCTTCTCCTTTCCTGACTCTTCTGTCAGTTGTGTATAAAGCACATTGGTTTTTTTTTTTTCTTTTCTCTTATTTGGGTACTTGGAATTGAACTCAGGACCCAGAGGTCCTTCACCACTCTGCTACATCCCCAGCCCTTTTTATTATTTATTTTGAGACAGGTCTCACTAAGTTGCTTAGGCCTTGTTAAGTTGCTGTGGCTGGCCTTGAACTTGAGATCTTCCTGCCTTGGCTTTTTTCAAGTTGCTGGAATTAAGGCCTGTGCCACCATGCCTGTTCTGATCAGATTAGGAAAGGCCCTCTAGGAAAATGACGTGTGTATAAGCCAGAGAAGGATACATTTAAGACTGTGATAGAAAAAAAAAATTGAGGAAGAAAGCTATACTTAGCAAAAGAAATTAAATAGGCAGAAGACAGATGTATTAGGAAGACAGTCTTGGAACAGTGGAGCCTGGCTGGTTATGTGGAAGATCATGTCAAGAATTGAGAAAGTCTGGGCTCGGGTTGTGGCTCAGGGGTAGAGTGCTCGCCTTGCACGTGCAAGATCCCTGGGTTTGATCTTCAGCACCACATAAAAATAAATGAATAAAATAAAGGTATTGTGTCGAACTACAACTAAAAAATAAATATATGTTTTTTTTTAAAAAAAGAACTGAGGGAAGTCTAAGATCAGCCAAACTCAAACCCCAGCTCCTCCCTAGTCAGTTGGCTCTGTGGCCTTGGGCAGGTCATTTTACCTCACTCTGCTTCCTCTCCTCTCATGAATGATTTGGATAAAAAATGGCATATCATAGGATTGTGGACATTTCAATGAAATACATGTAAATGCCTAGTGGAGCCCCCATAAGAGTAAATAAAAGATATAATGATTGTGCTGTTTCTTCTGCTTGGAATTGTATCCTTGCCCCACTACGCTTGAACATTTTACTAATTTGTACTCCTTCAAAACTCACTTCAGATGTTCATTCTTTAAGAAACTTTTCCTTGATATTCTCAGTGTGTATTTTCTGTTTTATATTCTCATAACTTCCTTTGCTTCATACCACTTACCAGGATTGTAATTCTGAAAAATGAATTGTTTAATGCTATTTCCCTGATAAATGATCAGAACTGCATTGGTCAGAACTTTTGTTTTAAACAGCTCTGTATTTTTAATTCCTAGAACTGTTGAATGTTGAGCAAATGATTTAGATAGCAGGACATAATGTTGAAAGGTCAAGATTGAGGCTGATTGAAGAGGGTCTGATATTTTGAGGTTTTGCAGTTTAGGTGTCTGCAGTTATGAAGTTGAGCAATTTAGATGTATGTCTGTAGTTATGATGCTGAGCAGTGTAAATGGCTATTTTATGTTCATTAGTTAATTTATTCAACAACATTCACTCACCTAGTATCTTCAAAGTCATTGGGACAACATTGTAATCATGAATACACCAGAGATCCTGCCCTTTTGGAGCCTATATCCTTTTGAAGAAAGGGTTATATTCATTTTATGTATATGTATGTGCTTGTATATTTTTAATTAGCATGTAGTGTATTATTCTTGCTGTGATGCTATATGTTATAGAATCACCTTATAATTACTGTAAAAAAACAATAATTATTATATATGTATTATATAAGTGCCTGTAAAATAAAGAGGAAAAAGATTTCTGAAGTGGGGGTATCTGATCATTTATGAAAGATAATCTAGCACTGATGTGTAAGATCAGTTTGAAGGAGAAACCTCTAGAATGAGGACAACAAAAAATTAGGTTATTATCATAATTCACACAAGGGGTGGTAAGAATTCACATTAAGGGGGCTGGGGTTGTGGCTTAGTGATAGAGCACTTGCCTAGCACATGTGAGGCCCTGGGTTCAATCCTCAGCACCACATAAAAGTAAATAAGATAAAGGTATTGTGTGTGACTACAACTAAAAAATAAATATTAAAAAAAAGAATTAACATTAAGCTACTGAAAATACAAATGAGGAATGGATTTGAACAGTACTTTGGCGGTAAGACTGTAATTTGGAGACAGGGTAAATAGTTGGATTGGATGTGGGGAGGAAAGAATGATAGAAGAAAGCTGAGGTTTTCATTGAAGATGATGATATTATTATCCAATTGCAGGGGATATTAAAGTTTGATGATTATGCCAGGTTTCCATTATCTTTAGCATGGGAAATGTTCCGTTTAGAAATACAACTCAGGAGGAGGGTCAAGGTTAAAGATGTAGTTTGTGGGTCATCCACTTAAGTTCATATTTTTGGCCTTGGAAATGGATGAAGTTATCAAGAAATTTGCAGATGAGAACATAAAGCTGGGGAAAACTGATTTTACTTGAGTTATTTGTCAGCTCTGAGAGGATGGCTAAGAAGCTGAGAGGTTAAGCAGTGCTTTTGGCAACTTTGCAGGGCTGAGAGGGTGAGAATAATTCTTAGGTCCTACCAAGGAGGAGACATCATTCCCCTTGCTTTGGATTAATATTTAGACTACTAAGACTCCATCTTAGTAGCAATAGTACAATGGAAGAAGACCCTAAGAGAGACTTCTGCTTTAAAGTATCTTCATTCTTTTTTTGGAGTTAGGTATTGAAACCGGGGCCTCATGTATGCTCAATATGTGCTCTATCACTGAGGTGCACCTCCAGCTCCCAGAATACCTCAGGTATTAAAATTGGATTGCTATTATTCAGAGTTACCTGGACAAGCCAAGTATAAGTTTGTTGTTGTTTTTACTTACTTTCTTTCTTTCTTTTTTTTTTTTTTTTTTTAAGAAAAGTTGCATTAGTTGGGGCTGGGGATATAGCTCAGTTGGTAGAATGCTTGCCTCAAATGCACAAGGCCCTGATCAATCCCCAGCACCACATATACACACACACACGTACGTTCGTAACTTTAGCCTAGATTTCCATAAACAAAGCAAACACAACATTGAGCACATAATCAGGGGGAAAGGATGCATGTGCAGAAATTACAGACAATAGAAATAGACCCAAAGAGATATATAAAATTAAAAAAATATATATGGTAAGGATTGTAAAATAACTATGTTTAGTATATCCAAGAGGGGAAAATAGGGCAAAATGGAGACTTTTTCACAGAACTGGAAACTATAAAAAATGATCAAATGAAAATTTTAGAACTTCAAATCTAATTAATTACCATTATTAAGAAACCAGGAGTCTGGGATTGTAGCTCAGTGGTAGAGTCCTTGCCTAGCATGTGTGAGGTACTGGTTTGATCCTCAGGATCACATAAGTAATAAATAAAATAAAGGTGTTGTATTTATCTACAACTGGAAAAAAAAAAAAAGGAAAGAAGCCAGTGGATGGGTTTAAAAGTTGATTAAACATAGCTGAAGGGAGAACTAGTGAACTGGAAGGTGGGTCATGAGAAAATAATCATTATAGCCAGGTATGGCAGTGCACGCCTGTCATCCCATTGATTCAGGAGGCTGAGGCAGGAGGATTGCAAGTTTGAAGCCAGCCTTAGCAACTTAGCAGGACCCTGTCACAAAATTAAAATTTAAAAAAGAAGAAGAAGAATTGGGGATGTAGCAGTCCTAATACAAAAAAAAAAAAAAAAAAAAAAAGATCCTGTGAAAACTAAAGAGATAACAGGATGGGAAAATCAAAAGGGAAAGTAAGAGACATAGAGGACACAGTTTTTTAAAAATGTCTTTAAGTGTAATTTAGTTCCAGAAGCAAATGTGAGAGTAGGTCAGAACAATATTGTATGTGTAATAGATGAAAACTTTCCAAAACTGATAGCAGATTCCAAGATCTAAATTCATCAAGAACTATACCCCAAACAAAAGAAATAAGTAAGAATCCACACTAATGAAATGACAGGCAAAACAAGAGCAGCCAGAGGGAAAAATGAGATTGCCTTCAAAAAAGCAAGTTAGACTGACCACTACTTTCTTAACCAAAACAATGAAGATATAGTAGTGTTGTCTTTAAAGAAATGAATTAAAGTCAGTGTCAGCCTAGAATTCTGTACCTGCCAGAAATATTCTTTGATAGTAGAAGTGAAATAAAAACATTTTCATTAAAAATTGAAAGAATTTGTCCCATTTTTTTTTTCTCTAAAGGAAATATAAAAAGAGGTGTTCTTCATACAGGAGTAAAAAGATTCCAGATAGAGAGAAGGAGATGGGGGAAGGAGTGAAGAAGCCAAGAAGAGGGTAAATAAGTATGTGAATCTAAATAAATATTGATTGCTTAAAATAACTAATCATGTCTTAACATTTTTAGCTGTGTGTATAATAAAGTGTACAACAGTAACATCTTGCAAGTTATGAGGAGAGTATTGTAAGGCTCTGGCATTTTCTAGGAAAAGTGCCAATTAATGTTAAACTTTAATCAAGAATATGTAATTTCTTGGATAGTCACTTAAAGAATACTAAAAGACATTATATAACTTCCAAACCAATAACATGGGAAACATGGAGCAAGTTTTTAAAATCAGCAATCTAAAAGAAGGCAAGAAAGGAGAGAAAAAGTACATGGTAAATGGTACAGATAGAAAGCACTTAGTAAAATGATAGGTTTATATCTAAAGATATCGGTATCAAATCAATATATTGAATACCCTAATAGAAAATACAAATAGGGTATAGAAATAAAACTTAATTATGTGTTCTCTAAGAGACATGCTTAAAATAAAAGGACACGTTTTACTATAGATAAAGATGAATACCAAGTAAGGAAAATATGGCAGTTCTACATTTGTAGGCATCTAATTACACAAGCTCAAATAGCATTTGGCAAAAAGTTAAAGAATTTCAAAGAAAAAATTGACAAATCCAAAATCACAATAGGACATTTTCACACTGTGTTATAACTGAATAAGCAGACACATATAAATAAAGACACAAAACAGTGCCTTTTAAACTTTAGCATACATGAGAATGATCTGGAGATTTGTTAGAATGTAAATTTCAGAATCCATTTCCACAGGTTTTGATTCAAAGGGTCTGTGCTGGCCCTGAAACTTTGTAGCATTCAGATTAGTATTGATGCCACATTAGTATTTGGACCACATTTCGAGTAACACAAATATAAAAATTTGATGCCAACATTAGCGAATTAGGCTTAATGGACATACATAGAAAACTACATCCAACAATTGCAGAATAAACTTTTCTTTTTGACTAGAGTGTATTTCTGACTTAAGTAGAATTAAACTAGAAATCAATAACAAAAAAGATAAGTTGAAAATTTCCATATGTTTGGAAATTAAACAATATGTTTAGTGACACCTGGGTTAATGAAGAACCCACAGTAGAAATTGGAAAATATTTTAACTGAATGATAATGAAAATGTAGTCTATTAAAAGCTCATAGAGGGGCTGGAGTTGTAGCTCAGTGGTAGAGTGCTTGCCTTGTACATGTGAGGCACTGCGTTTGATTCCCAGCACCAATATAAATAAGCAAATAAAATGAAGAATCATCAACAACTAAAAAAAATATTTAGAAAAAAACTTCAAAGAATGCAGCTAAAACCATTCTTAAAAATGTATAGCTGTAGGGGGTGGGGTTGTGGCTCAGCGGTCAAGTGCTCGCCTAGCAAGTACAGGGTGCTGTGTTCGATCCTCAGCACCACATAAAAATAAAATACTAAAACAAAATATTTTTAAAAAATGTATAGCTGTAAATATGTGTATATGCATATATACATGTATATATATGTATGGTGTATGTATGAATATATACATATTTATATAAATATATTTCAGACACAGAAGACTGAAAATCATAGATAAGGGTTCATTTCTAGATGATATGGACATTAAATGAAGCAAAAATTAAAAAGTAGTAGGAAGGAAATAGTAAAGATAAGTGCAGGATTTGTTTACCTAACTCGGTTTTATTTTTTTTTATGAAAGAAATAATCCTAAAGGAAAAAAAAAATCTTCAACTGTCAACATTGTCTGTGGTCATTTAGAACCAGCTCTCAGCACGTGTTTTAGGGAGATGAGTGGTGTCATCCATTTTCTGTGTGCTGTGGCCGCAAGGCTGACGTTTTATATACTTTCGCAGATGAGCCTCTTTGTGAATGTCACCAGCAGTTATCAGTCCATCATGCATAGAGTAGAAAGGGCAAAGCCAAACTATAAGGATGTCAGCACATTATAGCAATAAAATTTTTCATGGCCTCAAATAAAAAAAAATACTGTACTTGACAAGTGAATCTGTTTTAAATTATTTCAAATACTATGGAAATGGAATTTTGATTTGGTCAGTTCTCCCATTAGAACCAGATTGTGTTCCAAAAGTTGGCTTTCAGCTGGCAGATAGGTGTTCTTGGTCTTGGTGTTATCCTTCTTTGGTAGGAAATTCATTATGCTCAGGCAGATGGGGAAAGGCCTCCTTTTCCTTTCTCTCCCGGTTACCTCTTTCCCTTTGCCACTATCCTACCAGTGCTCTGCACTGGCTCTCCCAGAATCCGAAAATCCTGTGACAAAGGTTACCTGGCTTTAGTCACTGCAGGATGCAAGCATGGCTTGTACACCAAGGGCTTTAGAGGGTTTTATTGTTGCTGGTTTAAAAACATGGAGAGCTAACATTTATTAGGTGCCAGGAACATCCCAGGTACTGTCCTGTGAATTTAACATGTCATCTCATTTAATGTTCACAAGAGCCCCCATGAAATTAGATATCATGACCTCATCTTGTAGATCAGGAAAGGATGTGCCTTAGATGGCATGATTGTTTAAGGTGAAATAGGCAGGAACTTGCAGAGCTGGTATTCACCTGCCAGCCTAGTTAGCTCTAAAGTTCATTTATCTAATTGCCCTCTAGGTTCTTGGGGGATGTGCACAGTGTAGTTATCCACAGTGTGTCCAGCCCTTCTCTCCTTACAAAAACTCTAGTGAGCTTGTGCCGCAGGGGAGGGGAGGAGTGGAATGAGATTTAGAGTTTATTAACACCATCAACTTTGAACAGGATCTGGCTTCCATCTGTCATTTAAAATGGAACCACAGAATGATGGTGAAAACATAGATTAAGGAGAAATTGTTTAGTGGAGGTAGGGTTGTTTACCATGTAGATCTGCTGGCATGTTCTACTCTATACGACTTAGCATTTCAGCACTTCTAATCTGTTACATTTAATTAGGCACAGTACATAAAGTGTGCGTGGCAAATAAACATAGGGAAACACAGTGGCAAATTTTTCCAAGATTTGTGCTTCATAAATTTTCAGTTTGCTAATTTCAATAATGATGTTTTCATGTCAGCTGCTTCCTCTCCAAACAAGTGCAGATCCTCTCTCTCCCTGAAGCCAGTTATGTGAGGGAGGAATGCTGGGGGTGAACTGCAAAGTTCTGTCCTTCTGCCTTTTAAGTCTTTATTTTTATTTTATTTTTTATTTTTTTGAGAGAGAGAGAGAGAGAGAATTTTTAATATGTATTTTTTAGTTTTCAGCGGACACAACATCTTTGTTTGTATGTGGTGCTGAGGATTGAATGCAGGCCACACACATGCCAGGCGAGCACGCTACTGCTTGAGCCACATCCCCAGCCCCCTTTTAAGTCTTTAAATGACAGTTTTTCTCTTTTATTTAATGTTGTCATTAACATGATAAATGAATGTAAAATAGAATTGAAAATGTAAGATACGATTAAAACTAATCAATAAATTGACTTTCAGTGGCTATGGAGATATTGTAGATGGTTAACTTTTTTTTTTTTTTCCAAAAATGGAATTCATCTTAAATTCAAAGCTGTTAAGAGATGTTAATAGCTTGAAATTTACAAAGTGCCTGATTTTAATTATTTCCAGAATTCTCAGACCTGCCAACCAAAGGTCCTCCAGATAAAGAATAAGGACGGGATTAGTCACTCCTGTAACTGTGGAACCTGGCACTTAAACTCATAAAGATTGTTAAGTGACTTCTCAGTGATATGTATTTTTTTGAAAAGCATATTGGTTACTTTATTCATTAAAATTTTTTTCTAATTAAAAAAATGAATACTTGTTTATCTGAAGAAAATTTGGATGATACTTGAAAACACAAAAAATAGAAAGTACAATCACACACTGCATAATGACATTTCAGTCAATATGGGACATATATAATGATGGTGGTCCTCGAAGATACTGTTACCTAGTGACATCGCAGCTTAGTTTTTATATGATGTATGCACAGTGGAGAAATCACCTCACAAGGTATTTCTCAGAACCTGACTCTATTGTGAAGCAATTCATGACTGTACTTTGAAACCCACTGTAAGCCATAATCACAATTGGTACAAGTGCCCTCCCAACATCAATAGTATTTATCTTCAGTGTGATCTTTAATCATGATCATATTTCAGTATATAGATGTATTATAAATGTTGGGTTTCTTTTTTTTCTTTCTTTCTTTCTTTTTTTTTTTTTTTTTTTTTTTTGCTGTTGGACTGTGTTAGATATCCTTGTACCCCCTCAAGCTAAAGTTCTTAGTAATAATGCTGGGCAAAGCATATGTATTTATTCACTGGTATACTCTTCAGAAAAGTAATGCTCAATAATAAGTAAACTCTACCCCTCTTGGATTTATTTCTTTAATCAGAATGTTTTTTATTTCCTGGAGCTGACATATTTATTCTCTGTGTAATTGTGAAAGGTCATTGTGTTGTGGAAGTGGTTGCCCAAGTGAGCCCTGTTCTTACAGTTGAGGAACGTGTTCTCCAGGCATATCCTGTCCAAAGGGCTCCCATGCTGTACTAAACAGAGGAGTCAATGTACAACTAGAGTTAGCCTGGTTTAGGCAGCAATCTCCAAATCAGGGTACTGGTCCTCCACACTGAGCTCAGATTCTCCAAGGGGACTAGGCCTGTGCAGTCTAAGGCTCCCACTGCCAGCCTCTCTGAGGTGGACGCATGCCCCTTCCTGTAGTCCAGCACCTTGGAATGTTGCTGTGCTGGAGGCCTCATGTAGCTTGTCTTTTTTTCCCTCCCTGTTTCCATCTACCCTTTTCCCAGTTTATGAAAGGGATATTCGCACCCAGTACCCCAAGTTTATGGACCCAAAATGTGAGGCCCTCTGGGGTCCCCATTAGGAATACTGAGATATTATTGATAACAAAATTTCCTTCATTTAATACTTTGTAAGCCCTCTACTCCTCTTATTAAGAAATACCTGTATGATAAAACCTTCCATTTATTGTTTAAAATAAGTACTTTCATTTATCAAAATAAACATTTGAATTGCTTTGACCAATTTTAGACTAATTGTAATGATAGCTTAATCCAGAAGGAAATATTAAACATGCAGAGCCTTATAATTACAGGAAATAAAAACAATTTAAAATTTTCAATTTCCATATATTTCTTTTGTAGAGCATAAAAGTATATTGCATTAGAATAATGTGGGAGAGAGATAAAATGGAAATATACTTTCAAGAACAAAAAGAAGAGTGTAAAATTCTAGACTTATAAAAGAGGGAGTTTATATGTTTTTTAAAATGGATAGTGGGCATAAAATTGCTGTGCTATTTATATTTGGTTGGATACATTTTAAAGAATAGTATTACCATTTTGTTTTAAAATGTCAACTTTTATTATATACTAAATAGCATTGTTTATAATTCTAAAACTTATAGTGAAAAGTTATAGATGCCAACTTTAAAAAATGTGCAATGGGGGGAAATGATGTGGTAGGTATGCGACTTTTCAAAATTATTTTGGAGGGGAGGATTCCAGCAGGGTACAGATTCCAAACCCATCTCAGGTGGCCTCCCTGGAACCCATCTCCAACTGTGCTTCCAGGAACCTCAGGCTCAGTTCCAGCTGTCCTCTCCTGTCACCAGTCACATAGGTAGCTCCAGAGTGGGGGAGATGTGAGATACCTGTGGAGCTCCCCTTCAAGCTTTCCCATGCCCCCACCTCCCTCTCTTTCTCAGCAAGAACCCAGTGGCCCTGCAGGTGCCTTTGCCCTGCTCATCCCCAGGCATCAGTGCCTTCACCTCTCTTGCTGCCCCACCTTCCCCAGTAGAAACAACGCTCACTCCTTGTCTTCCTCTCAGATGTCACCTCTTCCAGAAATGCTCCTTTGGTGTTCTCTGCTTTTTCCTTTAGAATGGTTTCTCCTCCCTCTTTCACCATATAAAGAAGATTTAGAGGTTAAGAAGGGGGAAAGAAGTTAAGTTAGAGAAGAGAATGGTCATTTCTGGGATCTTGGAAGGGTCCAGGGAGAGATAGCTTATGGAGGTTTCTGTCTCTGAAATGTGGAGTATCAATAATAGTACCATTGAATGGAATTGAATTGAAGCTGAGGTTCAGTTCAAGTTCCTCCTTACCTTGGAATTCTCTTTTGATTTTCCAGGCTGTCTGGGACTTATCTTCCTCCAAATCTCTGTTGTATGTAGGAGTCCTACCATGTAGCCAAGTGTGAGGTCATCATTGTCCTGCAAGTTTTGCTAATTATTTTGAGTGACTAGTATTGCTGTTATGTCCAGAATATAAAGTCTAGTCAGGCAGAAGCTGTGTGCTTTTTTTTTTATCTCCCACAGTACCTAGGGCAGTACTGACCAAATAGATGCTCAGTAAGCATTTTTTAAACTGATTATCAAAACAGAAAATGCTGATGGGGGTCCTGGTATGCAATTCTGGATCCATCACACTTTTCTCTGTGATTTTGGGCAACTTGTGCTTGGTCTGGCTCTCTAGTTTCTTCATCAATAATACATGACTGATGCTATTTACCTGAAAATGATCAGTTAATACTATGTGCCCAGATCACTAACACACCCAGCACCTCTGTGGGGAAGATATGCTGCTGCTGTAATGATTCTCGTATGAAAGAAGACTGAAATGATCAGAATAACCTGTATGTAGTCACTCAGCTTGGTAAATGGCAGACTATGGATTTGAAACCAGACTGAGCCCAAACTCTTAGTTATTATGTGGTATTGACTTGTCTACCTCAGAGTGGTAGGAAGAATAAAGCTTTCTGAAAAAAGTGAAAAAGCTATCCAAAAGGTAAGTCTAGTTATTATTATGTGGAAAATATTTTATTTTTTATTTTATCTTTTTTTAGTGCTGAGGATGGAACCTAGGGCTTTGTACATGCCAAACACATGTTCTGCCGCTGAGCTACACTCCCAGTCTGAAAACATTTTTACTTTTAAAAATCATGGACAAGGGCTAGGAATGTGGCTCAAGCGGTAGCATGCTTGCCTGGCATGCACAGGGCGCTGGGTTCGATACCGAGCACCACATAAAAATAAAATAAAGATGTTGTGTCCACCGAAAACTAAAAAATAAATATTAAAAAATTCTCTCTCTCTCTCTCTCTCTCTCTTAAGAAAAAAAAATCATGGGCAATCTGCAGGACTCAGGTGGGGGGAACATGCATGGCCACATTGTGTGGAAGAGATCAGAAGCCTTTCAGGCCACTTCTGGCTTTGCACAAAAGTTCCAGAAAATCAACAGCCCACAAAATGTTATTGCTCACTCCCCTGATTACCCCAGGCACAATCTGGGGCTGATAACAATGAACATCAGGAGAAGAAAGAGAGTACTTATGCTTTTATTCTCATTTTTAATTGATCTTAAAATTCTTGCCTGGCCCTTTGCCTTCAGCACAATCCAGAGTCATGAATCCTTGATGCGTGTCCTGCTGCACAGGACAATGAATTCCTTTTCCCTGTACCAATTTCCTACCTTTGTTTCTGTTCTGGGACTAATGTACAGACCATTCCAGTTCAGAGATGGAGCAAGTCCCGCTCTCCTTAGTGCACAGTGCTCTAGCCTGGCTGCCATGAACACTCTGTAGGAGGGGCCAAAGGGTTCTGCAGCTTGTGGTGCTTCCCACTGAGTCAGCAGAGGAGTTCTTTTGCAACTAATTGTATCCATCTGTTTTTTAAAAGTGCAAAAACAATTCTTGAATTTAAGTATCCATTTATACATTAATTACACTGATCTCAGTTGCAGCAGTGTAGTCTAATAGCTGCAATACCCAAATCTGATATCAGAATGTGGCGTGCATATTTTAATTTGAGAAATAGTTTAACATTTCTAGATATTCATTTAGATGTGGTTTTGCAGGTTAAACATAACGTATGATCACTGCTTCTTTCATTGCTTCCAATTAAACCTTGCTTGTTAGTTTAACCTCTAGGTAATCCCATCAAACAATTGATGTCAAGGAAACACTGCCCACAGTAGCTTCGGATGAGTGGCCATTAATTTTAATTGCCTTGATATTAAAGATTAAGAAGTATTGGGACTAGCAGAATAGAAACGATCTGATGTCAAGCAAATCCACTTGCTAAAGCTTCCCCAGGCTGCTGGTGATATTAAAATTTTACTGTGAGAATTAAATAAACCTTTATTAGTGATGACTGTTGTTTGATTGGTCCAGGGGTGTGCATAAACAGAGGATTCTTACATATCTAGAGATGAGACCTTCGATGGTACAAAGATTCTTCAATTATGAAACTGTTAATAAAGCTGTAATCTGATTTTCCTGGCTAGGTTTCATTAATGTATTATAGCTTCTCTGATTGTCAAGGTAATATTAACTACAAAGTACTGAATCCAACAGAGAATTGTTTAGAAGAAGAGAATTCTAAGATGGGCCTTTGTTGCTAAATTCAGAGTTGGGGAATTTTCATTAATTATGCTTAAGAAATGCCAAATTCCCTCTCAACCAGGACTGTCTCCCTTTGCACTACAGATGTATTCACACTTAACTCTTTCTGAGGCTTAACAGGCTTACTCAGAAAGGAGCTTTGTGCCCGCCAGCTCTATGTCCACCTCCTGAGCTGGGAACATGCATGGTACAAAGTGAGGTCTGTTCTGAAAGGATTGGCTTTAACAAGAATAATCAGAACTAACATCTTCAGCATTCTTTTTCAATCATGATTCAGAACGTTTATGTTTGTGTAAAATGTTCTAATTCCAGCATTGGAATGGATGCTAATGTCGGTGAGGCTGTTCTTCTTGTACAGAAATCCTCCCCTGGTATCTGTCTTCTTTAAGGACTAAATTCCACATCCTCCTCTCTGCCATTCCCTCCCCCCTGACCTCCAGCTCGTCAGGGGCCCAGTTCTGCCTGATCCTCCTCCAAAATATCTGCCTTCTCCTTGCCTTCTGCTCTGCTGGCTCTTCCTCCTGCTGCCACTTCCCTCACAGTGGCCATGCATACCCCCCACAGGCCTATAGGACTCGAAGAAGGGAGAGCGGGAAGGTAGGAGGGGTTAGATCCCTCAGGTTGAGTTCGTGGATCTAATTTTGTCTAGATGCCAGAAGTAGAACCAATGAAAGGAAAGGAAGAGGAGCCAGAGTTTAGTCCAGAATAAAGAGAACTATGTATCCATCAAGAAGGACTTCAGTGGAGTCAAGGCTTCTGGGAGGTAGTGAGGTCCATATTTCTGGAGGTTGGGTACCAGGAATACAAAGAGAACTTAGAGAAGAGGCACAGATAGGTTAAAGAGGATTCTGAATTCTGTCTTAGACCTGTTAAGTTGGAGGTTTAGCAGAACATTTATCTGGAAATCTCTTAAAAATCAAGAGCTGAAATTCTTCTTGCAAGTTAGGAATAGAGATAGAAATCTGGGGAGTCTCCACACAGAGAGAATGACTAAAATTTTGAATATGGATAAGGAGAAAGAAAGAAGAGGACCAAGAACTGAGGCATGGAAAAACATACATACATGCACACCCTGCTGTGCCAGGAAAAAGCAGATGTTGGAGGGGAAGTGGGGGCAAAATATCAGAAATCACACAAAGAGTGAGCTCTGGGAAGGTACAACAGTGGTTACCAGTATCAGATGCTGCCCAGAGGTCAGACAAGTTGAGGAGGGCCAGGCTAGTGTAGGTCTATCATCCCAGCTACTTGGAAGACTGAGACAGAAAGACTACAAGTTCAAAGCCAGCTTGGGCAATTTAGCAAGACTCTGTCTCAGAATTTAAAGAAGGGTTGGGGGTGTAGTTAAGTGGCAAAGTGCTTGTCTAATTCTTGCTAAGTCCTGAATTCAGTCCTCAGCTCTGTACCCAAAAAACAAAACTAACAAAAAATGTTGAGAGAGAAATGGCTATTGGATTTGGGACAAGTGAGATGCCTGTGAAACCACCTCACCCCTGAGATTTCACAACAAAGAACTCTGCACAGTGCTCAATGCATACCAGGTCCGTTAAATGCAGTTGTTATATAGCCACTGTGTTTGGTATGAAGAAAGCAAGGGATATGCACAGTCCTTCAGGGAAAACAAATCAAATGATGGTGGAACAGGAAAAGCTAGGAAGTGCTGATCTGTAGCACATTTACTTCCTGATGGGTTTTGGCTTATTTCTGCCTGATGAACCTATGCATGCTGTGTGGGTCCTCGGCGAGTATGCCTGCCTGTGTGAGTGTGCACATGTGTGCACACAGTGATCCCTGGATGGGACAGCATATGGGCAGCAGTGAGGCCAATGTTGTCTTCCTCACGTGACTCCCTTGCCAGGACTTTCTGGCTTCTTCAGGAAGGATGAGTGCCATAGGTTGAAGAATGGGAGTTCTATTTCCAAACCAATTAAAGACTTGGCAGAGGTGGTCATCAGGGGTGCCCACTGGTGTAAATTGGGTTGGAGGGCTCTGAACTGCACACTACTCCTTATTTTCCTTCAGAGCCCCAGAGGAGCTGTTAGGGAATAATAGCTTTAGGGTAGAACAGTGACCCCTGATACCACAGCAATGTGTTCCTTTGACAGACTCTTGGGAAAAAATCATTGAAAAGTATTTCTAAACTGTTACTTTACCAAAAGAGAGGTAAGATCCTTTTACACAGCAAGTGGGCATACCTTTTTATAAATCGCTATGTAGCTTTTAGCTGCTGCTTTATATGGCTCAATGACATATGCCTGAACTCATAATGTAACCCTGAGTGGTGCGTCTGGGGCTCAAGTCCTGCTGTCCATAAAATGTGATGAAATCTGTCTGATGCCAAGATCTTTAGAAATTTCTTCCATTTGCACTGGCTGACATCATAAGTAGTGTGTGTGTGTGTGTGTGTGTGTGTGTGTGGTGTGTGTATGTTCCACCTGATGAAATCAGAGCTGCCCCTCTGCATTTTATTGTGACCTTATTGGAATTCTTGAGTTTTCAAGTTGTGGCCTCCTCTCATGTTCCCTGGCAGAGCTTGAGCAGCCATCTTGGCAGCTGTGCAGTGTCTTCTAAGGCAGGAGACAAAGGGATTTCTCATCCATTATTAATTGGTATTACTCTTTGCAGCAGACCAAACACAATTCTATAATACAGCTGCCAACACCGTGACCAACCCCCCAAAAGAAGTTATTCTTTCTCGAGTATTGCTTGTTATTTACCTAATATAAATGTTTCCTTTAGCTTTTCAGCTGTTTTTAGGGGGCCTGATTACTTACATACAAATTGGTGTCTATATCAATTGGATATTTTTTATGAGCATGCTTCCAGCCAACTGGGAGCCAACTCCAAGAAGAAGCATTATTCCAAAACAGTATGAAGAAATTTGCCAAAAGAGAATGCAACCCCTGAAACCTTTATGAATCACCCATAGGATGTGAGGTCATAGGTGCT
>NC_092510.1:95658411-95690911 GCF_047511675.1 Marmota flaviventris
ACTGTTACTACTGCTGCAGGTCGGAGGCAGGAAGGCCAGCAGCATGTGCAGAGTCGTAGCAACATCTCAATGAGGAGCTCCAGTTATAGATAATTGGAATCCAGATTTGAATAGTGTGTGCTCCTCTGCAGTTCATGCATTTTCATTCTGGAAGTTCCTATTTGGAGGGAAATTCTGGCCTTCATTTTCCAAGGATTGTGGTGGTTGGCCGTCAGGCCTGCCTGGGGTGAGGAGACCATGTTGAAGCCAGGCTGAAGCTGGCTCAAAGTTTTGCTGAGGCATTTCATGGAGCGTCTCCACTGCCCCTTCTTAAAAGATTTCTTGGGCTAGGGTTATGGCTCAGTGGTAGAGTGCTCGCCTCCCATATGATAAGGCACTGGGTTTGATCCTTAGCACCACATCAAAGTAAAATAAAGGAATTGTGTTCATCTACAACTAAAAAAAAATGTATTAAAAAAAAAAAAGATTTTTTTTCAAGTCACTTTAGTTTGACCAGCAGATCAAAGGCTGAGTTTGGTGCCAGCTTGGTACTGGCTAAGGCCCTTCTTCTACATGCTGATTTAGAGCCAAGTCTTTACTTGATGGGATGGATTTGTTTTACATGCATTTAATCCCACTTTAACACATGCTTCCAACTCCTGCCAAAGTGGATTTAGAAAATACATTTTGCTAATGCATCTCTGCTCTCATGTTGTCATCTGGGTGTTTTAAATTGGGGAGTAGAATTAATATGTAGACATGCCCTCGCTGAACTCTTTCTCCTTGCAGGCTAATGGAGGCTGGCAGGACGCAACAACTCCATCTTCAGTGACTTCTCCTACAGAAGGCCCGGGAAGTGTGCACTCAGATACCTCTAACTAATCTCTGGCCACACCTTCCCCTGAGCTACCATGCCTTGAGAAGTGTGTTCAGAGCAACAGGAGGAAAAGGAATGCGTTCTTGTAGCCTACCATCTACAGCTTTACTATAAAACCTTGTCTTATTAGAGAACTTGGTAAATCTGTTTTTTAAGGAATCATAATCATTTGTATTTATACTTAAAACACACAATGTTAAAAAAGCACTTTATCCAATTAGGCCAAGATTTAACATTGTTGACAGTCCTGTAGCTATTTTATCATAATTTATTATCAATATTTTACATTAATGGTTTCACAGTTGCCAATTACTTGGCCTTAAGGGTAAAAAGTACAATATATGCTAAACCTCAATCGTTAGAGCAGATGCAAAGATTCACCTCACCTAAATTGAACTCCTTACATATTTCCAGCGCAGACTTTGATTGTCTTTCTTTCATGTCACTAATGGGGTTGGAATAAAAGAGCTGTTTGGCTATCTCTGTTAATGATGGTTGTGTTTAAGAACCTTCCTCGTCACATTTGGGTTGTGATCTCTTACGTTATAATTAGATCAGAGACTGGTAGCCTCTTTTCTCTCTGAAAGCACCAGTACCCAGAGTCTGCTTGGTAATGAGATTATGGATCCAGATTGTTCTGAGAGATGAAGATTACTTGCTGCTGATGGAGGTGAAAACGAGACCTGTCTGGGGTTTTACAGTGTGCACTGGGTGCTGCACAGACTTGTCAAGGTTTGCTTTGTCCTCTGGGCATCCGCAGAAGGCCCTGCTCTCTGGAGTGTTGTATATAGTGTAGCAAAAGAGTATTTATACATCTCACCAATCAAAACACAGCTTTATTACCTCATGCGAACTCATAAGAACCAATAGAATTTCAACATGTTCTGTAGCTTAGAGTGCTCACTTACTACCTCTGAACAATACTCACCTGTAGTTTTGTCTCTTTCTTATCTTTTTGCATCTTGTAATTAACTCTTTGTTTCCCTTCATAAATATGTAATGTACATTGTAATCTTTTAAAAGAAAAATCAGGGTTGCATTTGCAACTTTTAAAAAAATGAGAGTGGAAACATTGGGTCTTAATTTAACACAGGATCAGTAAAACTGTTGTAAATACTGCGAAACATTTTGAATGTTCCTCATCTTGTTACTAACCCATGCAAAAAAAAAAAAAAAAAAAAAAAGCGGCGACTAATTGTGATGCATTCAGATTTCAGTATTCAGTACTGTATATTTCACCCTGTGTGATGGGGACCCCCTCCTTTCTCTTTTTGTATTGTATGCGATTCTGAACCTGATTGAGTCATGAAAATAATTTGTGGCAGTGATTCTAATGTATTAAAAATGTTTCGTGTTCCTTTCTAACTGGATTACACCCTGGATTGAAAAAGTCTTCCTCGTGGTAGTTACATGTAGTTTCAAACATGAATAAACTTTTTGCTTTCATGATTAATGAAATTTCGATGCTATTTCTTACTGTTTAGCCAGGCAGCCAGCACAGGCAGTGGGGAAGCCTCAAGAGGAGGCAGACCCGGGCCAGGGAGCACATGGCCACTGGGAGGCTTTGGCGAGGCTGAGCAAGGGGACAGCTGTTGACTGAGCAGCTCCCTGGGAGGCCCTGTGCACCCCACTGCCATCACCCCAAGTCCTCACTCCATCCTTTTGAGCTCATAGCACCGCAAGAAAAACACTCTCATCTTCACAGATCAGCAAACGATGCTAAGAGAACTAGGGAATGTCAGGAGGCCACACACCAGGGAGGAGGGCGTGTCTGACTCCGTCTCCAGTCCTTGGCATTCACGTTCTCATGACCTGGCGATGCCTCTGGAACTTGTCAGGTGGAAAATTGTTTGTTTTTTGAAATTGTATTTTAATAACCAGAACCTTGTCATGTTCACTTCGCCTCCCTGACTTCTTTAACTGCAGTTTTTAAAGATGAGTGAAAGTTTATCCAAAAAGGGTGGGCCTCGAATGCCATTGGAAAACAAAACTCCTGCAACTTTTTTAAATTCTAAATTTGTAATCTGTAAGACGAACTAAAAATCCTTGAACTAGATTAAACGTTGTTTTTGTTTTATACAAATTGTAAGAAAGTCCATATATTTACATACATGCCTGTCGCTAATATCTAAATCTTTATAATAATAAAAGAGGTTCATAGCAGGTAATTGGCCTGTTTACTATATCTCAAGGAAATTGACTCACAGGAAATCAGATTAATGTTAATCAGTTGCAGCAAATTGTCTATGATAAATACAACTGCTTTACTATTTCAGTTGCTACAGCCAGGCAAAACAAGGTCTAGGGCCATCATTCCCATTAATCTTGAGGCCGTTATACTGTGAGGGTAAACTTTATAAAATAGATTGCCCTCCAAAGCTGTCCTCCCTCACGTGGATATTCTGCCTGCCTGTTGGAATCTCTCCTGTGGCTAAATAATTATTTGCATGATTCAATTAGCTTGTGGGTCAGCCTTTCTTATCTTTGTGCAGAAAACAATCTGTGCTGTGTGGTTTTGCAAGACATATCCTGAGAAAACGTAATGCGCGTGCACACACAAATTCATCTTCTTTGGTGTTCCCAAACAAGATACCTCATGAGAACCATCTTGGATTTTTCTCTTGGGCCAGTTTCTTGGAAGAAGCACATGCCAGTTCTTACTGGAGATCCACCATGGTGACTCGCAGCACCGGAGGGAAATATGTGGGTCAGGGGCTCTTCTTGGGAACCCTAAAGAGCCCCTCTCTGCTTGTTTAGGAGACTTGCACATTTTCCTCTTTGCTCTTCACCGCCTCTTAAAGGGTAGAAGCACTGTCACTTCATAGGGAAACTGGGATAGCACACATGCCCTCCAGCCCAGCCTGGGGTCCATCAGGGTCTCGGAAGCTCTCCAAGTATGGTGAGTGCCCAGGAGTCCTGAGATTCTTGTCTCACTCCAAGTCGCATGAAGTGAGTTGTTGATTTTGGATAGGTTTTCTTCAGGTGCCTTTCTGGGTCATGCCGTGGTTTAGGGATAGACCCAGAGATGAGCGAAAGCAGGTCCCACCCCTACAGGGGTCAGACCCCTAATCCTAGTTCGGAAAGCAAATGCTTTAGGTCTTGGGTGCGTAGACTTCTGATCCCCAAGACTGGACAAATGAAGGTCCCAAAGCCCACTCACAAGGTCAAAGGAAGTAATAGCAGGAAGCCAGGTGAACCACCCATTCACAGGCTAAGAGGCCTGTGTGCACGTACAGTGTTTGGTGCACAAGAAAACACGTGCTTATGTAAGAATACGTGCATGTTCACAGGTGTCTGGAGCCCAAGCACCTGACAGAGTATCAGTCTTCCACGTGCAGGTGTCCAAGGGCAAGGAGACCCCCCAGTACCTCTGACCAGGGGATCTTGCCCAAAGCGAACTATGTGCCTTTGCCAGAAGCAGGATGGGAGGAGTGATGTCCTAGAGAAGCCCTTGTGTGGTGGGCGACGTTGAGATTCATCTCCCAGATTGTGTTGGGGTGCTTTGTAAAATGTGCATTGTTGGTGCCCCAAGGGCCCTCGCTGGACTGAGCCACAGCTTCCTGAGCACCTCTGTACCTCTCCAGTGCCTCGCACACCTAAGCTCCTCTGCCGGGGATCCCTGGGGGCTGTTATAATCCCATTTTCAGATGGGAAATCGGAATCCCAAAGCAATGACGTCACCTGTGCAAGATCTTGCCTGGACCTAGGGTCTGTGATGGTCCTGCATGACACCCCCAGCAGCCACTTGTGGCAGGATAGAGAGGCTCATGTGCAAGGTCCCTTCTGGAGCAAGGTGACTAGGGAATGTCCCCCAACCCTCTACAGAGGTTGCAGCTCTTCTGTCCCATGCCCCAGTGTCCTGAGGTGCTGTGAGGGGTGTGTGATATGTGTCACCAGCCGCGTGGTGCTCTCTGTATGGAAAGAGGTTGGGACTACAGGATGAGCCAGTGTCCTCAAGCTGTCTGGACTGGGCCTGGCAAGGTGACTAGTAGAGGCAGACAGCACCCCCTAGGGAGGGTAGCGGTGGCAGTGACAGTGTGGAGCACAGGCTGGGCATGTTCTCTATGCATACTTTATCACAGGTCGAGTTCCTGGGTGCATACCTGGTGCTCTCAAAAGTGTCTTTCCAAGGCCCAAGCCCAGCTTTGCTCTGGCCCCTGCCCCCAGCCCTACTGCCCAACAACCCACCTTGAACTTGAGCAGGCTGACAGAGCCCAGAGCCCAGCAGGTGTGGGTCTGAACCCAGGCTCTGCCTCCCACCAGACCTTGCCTAAGAGCCTATTTCCTCGCTGTCCTCTTCCATGCCTCTCTGCCAGAGGAGAAACAGGAAAGTGAGTGGGGAGGAGGGCGAGGAGGGGGCTTAGGGAGGTAGGAACCCAGAGGCACCCAGAGCAGAGGTCGGACACTCGCCCTCTACCTGCTTCCAGAGTCCTCAATCCACATGCAGCCTCCTGCAGAAGGTCCTTCACACTCATCCTCACACTCCAGGTGGGAAGCCAAAGTCCCTTGGCCAACACACACAGAACCCAAGCACACACCGATAACCCTCTGTGTCTTGTAACAGTGTCTTGTCATGCTTGTTCTGTGGGCTCACTGGGTCTGCCCAGACCACTGAGCCCAAAGGGGAACTAAGCAGAGAAGGGGGCGGGTGTGAGCCCCCAGCACCCTCTCAGAGCTGTGGGCTCCTCTTCCCAGAAGCCCAGGATCCCAGATGCACGTCAGGAGGGCTGCAGGGTCCCACTAAGGCCTGCAACTAGTCCCCGCTGAGGCTGGGACCAGCCCAAGGGAGTATAACCCCTGCTGTCCTCGGGCAAAGCACGTGGCCTCCGTGTGCCCCAGCTCTTAGCCTCCTAGCAGAGCAGAATCGGGCCAGCGGGTACAGCATACAGCATACAGCAGGGCTGAGGCTGGCTGCTCTTGTCACCTGCTAGTCCACAATTTGCCCTGGGTGGGGATCTGTCCTCGAATCCCAGCCTCAACGCCATGTCACCTCCTCCTGGCCCCTGGTTTGATGTGTCTCTCTTCTTAGCAGTATGATGTGGTGCCAAGGGCGAGGGCACCAGAGTCGGCCTGAGTTCTGCCACTCTCCAGTGTGTGTCACCTTGGGCATGGCACCTCCTTTTTCTGCAGCCCCAGTGTCCCTGTCTGTGAAATGGGGACTTAGTTCTCATCTGCATCACAGGGATGTAAGGATTAAGAGCCCAGCACCTAATCTCTGGGTTGGGGTAGGTTCTCTCCTTGTTGCTACATGGTGGCCAGACCAGAAGGGGAGGCCCAGGCTCCCCCACCACTGGAATGATGACGTCTGGTCAGCAGCAGGGTTGCTGGGGTGTCCCCTGCCGAGTGAAGATCCTGGGGTGAGTCAACATCTTCCACCCACCCGCTCTGGCCTGCTGTCCCTAGCGCTCAGGCTGGACCTTAGCCGAGGCCTCACCTCTCTCCTTCATCTCAGGAGATAATAAAAGGCTGATTCTTTTTTCCTGGTAAAATTTCAGAGAAAGTGTACGCATCATTAAATATGGAAATCCAGAATTTTATTAGCAATCTGCTAGATCTGAACTGACGCCAATTAAACAAAAAAGATATCATTTATAAAAAGGCAGAGTTCAACTTGTATTAAATGTGAAATGCAATTTTCTCCTGGTTTTGATTTATTACTGGTGGTCCATTGTTCAAAGAAGCATGTTATATTTCAATAGAGAAATATTGTTTATTCATTAATATTTTAAAATGGGCTTATTGCTGTGCATGGCTCTCACCGAATGAAACTTATGATTTAAAACATGAATTAATAAACACATTTGAAAGTGTTAGACGAGATCACAACCTCTCATTTTTCATTTTCCTGGGAGCATATTAAATTTTTATAATTCTGCATCTACAGTTTTTTCTTTTAAATAAAGATGCAGATTCCGAATTACTCTGCTAATTTCAGGTAACTAGGGGAGAAAAGCAATATCGTGGGGACTGGTGTCAGGATCACAGAATCCCCGAGAAGACGCTCAGGTTTATTTTTGTAATATTCATAAATCAAAATAAATGAGCTTTGTGCGGGAGGCAGCGTTTACGTGCGTGAGGATGCTGGCTGCAGCGGCCGGCGCACTGGGGCTGCCTGAGCGTGCAGGTGGGTTGAGTGTTCATGTCCACATCACACGTACGTGTGCCGTGTCCACAGAAGCACACACACATCACCCTGGATGCTTGAGTGTGCGCAGTAAAGTGCAAATTGATTGTTTGGTCAATGTTCCAGCATTATTTATTGAGCTTCTACTACATGCCCGACAGCACACAGGTCACTGTGGATGCGATGGCCACAGGGTGACCTGCTTGCCCATCTCCGCCAGGACAGCTCTGAGGCTCTCCCCACCAGGACTTGGGGCTGTTGATCCCCCAGTGTGCCCCCTTGCCCCCGGGAGAGAGGTGTTGATGTGCTGGTTCCCTGGGAGCAGGGGTGGGAGGTGTCTTCACAGGCCAGGAGAGAGGCACAGCCTGGTTGGGGACCACGGCGGCAATGGAGATCCAGGCAGGGCAGGAGGGGAATGGCCCCAGGACAGGGAGGAGCATCAGCTCGGCCCACACCTCTCTCCTGCCCAGCCGCCCGAGCCTGGCTCATGGCCTCCCACGACCCTCTCCTGGGAGCCGTGCCACTGCCACCCCATTGGACAGAGGAGGAAGCAAAGGCCTGAGAGGAGAGACTTGGCAAGGTCGCAGGGTCGCTGCAGGAGTGTGCTCTGGCCTGCCTGCCCCTCCAACGCTCAGGCGGACACTTCACTGCCACTGAGACACTGTGAAGAGGGGGCCGTCCCCAGGGGTCAGGCCCTGAGGGCTCTGGGGCCAGTTCCCATGGAGCGGGCAGCGGGAGGGGGCTGCGGTGTGTGGAGAGGTGTGGGGGTGGGGCGCCTGACACCTTCCCCACCCACAGAGGGTGCTCAGAAAGGGGCCTTGGGGACAAACCCCCAGCGGCCTGCAGGAGGGGAGGCTCAGGAGAGCAGGCGCCCTGGGAAACACCGCGGCAGTCGGAGCGGAGCGTGGTGGTGCCAGTTTACACCTCCACATTCTGGTGGACATTGGTACCTTCCATCTTTTCCCCAGAATGAGAGAGCCGCGTGGGTTTCACCTGAATCTCCATCATTGCTAATGAGATCGAGCATCTTCGCCTGCATTTATTATTTGCATTTTGTTCTGTGAAGAGCTCATAGGAGCTATTCATCCTTTTTTCTTATGTTACTTGTCTTTTTCTTATTGATTTGTAGGAGACAGAGAGAGAGAGAGAGAGAGAAAGAGAGAGAGAGAGTCTGTGTGTGTGTGGTGCTGGGGACTGAACCCAGGGCCTCACACATGCTAGACAGTTGCTGTACCCCTGAGCCGCGTCCCCAGTCCTGGTTGGTAGGATACTTCAATGAACCATATAGTGCAGTACTTCATTCTAACACTTCCTTTCCCCAGTTGTGTTAGGGATGGAACCCAGGGCCTCATGGCTAGGCAACTGCTCTGTCACCAAGCTACGTTCCTCACCCTTTTTATTTTATTTTGAGACAAGGTTCTTGCCAAGTTGCTGAGTCTGGCTTCGAACCTGTGATCCTCCTGCCTCAGCCTCCCAAGCAGCTGGAATTACAGGCATGGGCCTCTGGGCCCAGTTACACAACACATTTTGATCCCTTTATGGTTACTGCTTTTTGTGTATGGTGTGAGGTAGGGACATAGCCATCCCACACCATTTGTTGTCAAGTTCATCTGTCCCCCGTGGATCTGCAATGTCATCTCTGTCATGCACCAAGTGTCCACATGTGGTATTCTGTTCCTGGGCTTTTTACTGCATTAAACTGTAAACCGGTGGGCCAATATCTCAGTGGCTTAACTCTCAGAGCTCTCTGATTAGTCTCAATAGCTGAAAGGGCAAATTCTCTCACCCACCTTCTTTTTCAGAAATGTTTGGGTCGTTCTTGGCCTTTGGGAGTTGTGTACATATTTTAGAATCAGCTTGTAAAGTTTCACTTTTAAAAGATGTGCTGAGATTTTAGGATCACGTGGAATAAATAGGAGGACTGACATCTTTAAAATATTGAGGCTTTTAATCCACGGACAAAATATCTATCTTCATTGAATTTAGATCTTCTTTAATGTCATCAACAAAGTCTTATAATTTTCTCCATCAAAATCCTTCAGATGGGGCGGGGGCTCAGCAGTAGCCTGGCATGTGTGAGGCAGTGGGTTTGATTCTCAGCATCCCATATAAATAAATAAAATCAAGGTCTATCAACAACAACAAAATTAAAAACAAAAATATCCTTGGTCTCCTTTATCCTCTTACCGGGTCCATTGCTAAGAAAACTCCAGGCCCCTCCTGGTCTAGACTTCCTCCATCTGGGGTAGGCCCTTTAGACTCTCAGGAGAGGAGGTGCCCTCTCTAAAAATCCAGGCCATGAAGTCAGACAGCCTCCCTCTCTGCTTGCTCCCCTCTCCCTCCCTCTCCTCCTGGTTTCCTTTTAAATTTAATAAGCTTTCTATTTAGATCTGTTTTTAGAGCAAAATTGATCAGAAGGTACATAATGTCCCCACTCTCCATATCCCACATCACAATATGTTATGATCCATAAGCCTACGTGGACTCATCATTATCTCCCCCAAGTCCACATTTACTCTAGGTATTGTGCATTCTATGGCACAATACCACAGAATTTTTTTTGACAGATGTCTAGTGACATGTACCTACAATTAGAGAATCACACAGAGTAGTTTCACTGTTCCATTCATTTCTCCTTCACCATCCCTGGAAACCATGATCTCTTTCCTATCTCCAGAGTTTTGCTTTTTTGAGAATTTCATGTAATTGGAGGACATAGGATATAGATTTTTTTTTTTTTTTTTTTGTACCAGGGATTGAACCCAGAGGCACTTAATCACTGAACCACATCCCCGGTTCTTTTTTATATTCTATTTAGAGACAGGGTCTCATTGAGTTGCTAAGTAATTTGCTAATCTTCTGAGGCTGGCTTTGAACTCACAATCCTCCTGCCTCAGCCTCCCGAGTTGCTGGGATTACAGGCATGTGACACAGTACCCAGCTAGGATAGAGCCTTTTAGGATGGGCTATTTTGGGCTGGGGGTGTTGCTCAGAAGTAGAGTGCTCACCTAGCATGTGTGAGGCACTGGGTTCAATCCTGAGCCTCACATAAAAAATAAAAATAAAGATATTGTGTCCACTGACAACTAAAAAATAAATATTAAAAAAAAGATTGGCTGTTTTACTTAGTAATATCATTTCCGCCATATCTTTTCATGGCTTGATAACTCATCTCTTTTTAGTGCTGAATAATATTCCACTGACTGGGTGGACCACTGTTTATGCCTTCACCTACTGAAGGACATCTTGGTTGCTTCCAAGTTTTGATAATTAGGAGTAGGTTTGCTATGATTATATCTATGTAAGTTTTTGTGCAGTCAGAAGTTTTCAGTTGATTTGGGTCAATACCAAAAAGTGGAGTCATTGGATCATGTGGTCAGGGTATGTAAGAAACTACCAAACTGTCTCGCCAAATGGCTGCCCCGTCTTGTATTCCAACCAGCAGTGAGTAAGGGTTTCTGTTGCTGCAGGCCTCACCAGTATTTAGTGATGTCCATGTTTCAGACTTTGGCCATTCCAATTGGTATGTAGTAGCATCCTGCTTTGGATTTTATTTAAAATTCCCTAATGACATATGATGGTCAGTGTATTTTCACCAGCTTCTTTGATACCCATATGTCTTCTCTTGGAGGGGTGTCTGCTCAGGTCTTGTCCCCATTTTTAAATTGGATTGTTCATTTCCTTGTTGAATTTTAAGGGTTCTTGGTATAATTCAGATAACAGTTCTTTATCAGGTCTGTCTTTTGTCAACATCATCTCCTGGCCTGTGGCTTCTCCATCGCTCGATACTGCCATTCGCAGAGCCGAGGTTTTAAGTTTTAGGGAAGTCCAGCTCTCTGAGTCTTTCTTTCAGAGCCTGTGCCTTCTGTGTTTCCTCTGGAATCCTCTACAGTTCTGGGTTTTATACTTAGACCTGTGACCTCACCTCCGCCGATTGCTGTGAAGGGTGAAGGTCTGTGTCTGCTACCATTTGTTCGTGGTGCGTGATTCCAGGTGTTCCGGCTCCATTCGTTGAGAAGACTCTGTTCCGCAGTGTCGCCTTGCTCTTGCTTCTCGGGTCTGTGGACCCCACTGATGTGTGTCCGTCTGGGCTCTCTATTCTGCCCCAGTGATCCGTTTGTCCATCATTCACCAGAATAGTTCCCAATAGTTCCTGTGGTTCATGGTAAGTCGGGCGGTGGGTGGGGTCGGTCCTCCTGGGCCTCCTTCACCTCCAGGGGCCACTCTGCCCCTTTGCCTCTCCACACACATTTTAGAAGCAGTCAGTCCACAGCCCCCCACATCAGCTTGCCGGGATTTTGACTGGGATTTCACTGAACCCGTAGACCAGGTCGGGGAGAACGGGCGATTCGGGATTCTCTCCGTGAATAGGGAACATCTCCCACTTACTCAGGTTTTCTTGTGTAGTTCATCACAGTTTGTAGATTTCCTGATACAGGTTGTGCGCTTACTTTGGTTCACTTATCCCCAAGTACTTCATTTGGGTGGTGCTGATGGGAAGGGCAATGTTTTCTGGTTTATTTCCCCCAGTTGAAGCTCTAGGGCTTTATTAATGTGCAGTTGACTCTCCAGAGGAGCCCTTTCTGGTCTTTCTTCTGGGCCCTCTTCTCCAACAGATCCCTGGAGGGAAGGTCCGTGGACCGTGATGTGACAGGAACCTGGGGTCAGTTAAGTCCTCTGAAACAACCACCAGATGGGGATTTGCTCCAGTGGACAATCTTGTGGCGGGAGAGGTAAGGACTTCGGCTCTGGCCTTCCAGGTCCCCCGGGTCCCCCGTGTCTGCACCCCGGGGAGGCGGGGCAGTGCTGTCTGCTGTAGTTTGGGCTGTGGCTCTCTGGTCCTGGTGGCTTGGAGGGGCGTCCGTTTCCTTTGCTGACTCCAAGCTGGATCTGGCATAGGGCCCCGCTGGGAGGTGCACAGGACGCTGCTTCTGGATGTGGAGCCACGGGATCAGATGTTGGGCCCTCCCAGCCCGGCCACCTCAAGCCTCGGTCCGCACTCCGGGTTCAATGCCTCCAGGGCTCAACGCCTCTAGGGCTTGACAAATGGCTTCTTCAGCTCCTGCAGGGGCTTAAAAATGTGATGCAGACGGAGCCACTCACAGTCACCCTGGGACCACATGCGTGGTCACCGCAGTCCCCATCCAGCCATCTCAGGTGAGAGAAAGCAGCTCTGGGAAACTTGGGAAGCAAAGTTGTAGCTCCACACGATCACCCCTGGGCCCTCCCTGGACCCCGTGGGCGCCATCGGGCGATGCACTTTTAATTTCAAATTCGACTTGTTCACCTCCAGCGGACAGGAGAATGATGACCTCCTTCCCATTTACCTTGTGTCTGAAAACCTTCCTGTGATTGTTACCAGTTCCAGGAGGTTGGGTTTTTTCGATGTTCTCCATAGGTGACCACGTCACTGTCAACACAGAGCATTTTATTTATTTCTTCCCACTCTGTACTCCTTTTTATTTTCCAGTCTTATTGCATTAGCTATAAGTGCTTCCAGCCGGATGTTGAGAACCAAAGGTGAGAGAAGACACGCCGTATTGGTCCCTGATCTTAGTGGGAGAACTTCTAGTTTCTCAACTTTGAGGTTGACATTAGCCACGGGTTTTAGTCGCTGTTCTCTACCAAGTTAAGGAAATTCCCTTCTGTCCCTAGTTTACTGAGAGCTTTTAATCAGGAATGGGTGGTGGAACTATCAGATGCTTATTTTCATATCTATTGATACAGTCTGCTTTCTTCATAAGCCTATTGATGTAATGGATCACACTCATTAACTGATTTTAGTTTTACCAGCCCTGCATGCCTGGGATAGGCCCCCCATGTGGTATGTAGCTATTTTTTACACATTGTTTGGTTCAATTTGCTAATATTTTGTCAATTTTTCCATTCCTTTGATTTTGATGTATATGTGTTTTTATATTTAAAATGATTTCTCATAGCGGAAAGACACATAGTTGGGTTTGGCTTTTTGATCCACTCTTTCCATCACCACCTTTAGATGGTTGTATTTAGTCCACTGACATTTACACTGATGACTAAAGTAGCTGGATTCACGTCGCTCCTATTTGTTCTCTATTTGTTGTTCTTGTTCTTCATTTCTGTTTTTTCTCCCATATTTTTGGTGCCTTTTGTGTTTTAATTGAGCATTTACTATAATTCATTATCCCTCCTCTCTTAATGGATTGATACCTTTTAAACCTTTTTAAATGTTTGCTTTAGAGTATGCAAAATAAATTTGTAGTTAACTGAAGTCCACTTTCAAATAGCACATAATTATTTATGAGCAGTGTAAGTACATCACGGTCACAACTTTTGTGTGTGTGGTGGGGGGCTAGGGATCGAGCCCACGAGACATCCTTACTTCCTCTGTCCCATGCCCTGTGTCACCACTGTCACTCATTTCCCTCTCACCTCAATATATATGATGTACACCCTGCATTCAGCCACGTGTGCAACTGAACCCATTGTTGCTATTGTTTTCTGGATCAATCAGAATAAGGAAAAGGTTTCACTTTCCTTCTCCGTCAAGAACTTCTTTCTCTTCTTACAGGTAAAACGTGTTTATTTTAAAAGCACATAACAAACCAGAAGTAGGCAAAGTGAAAATGAAAGGAAAAGAGATAAAATGCACTATTATTACTTTTTGCCTTAGGAACCCCGCTCCCCGTGGACACTGGGAGCCGCAGCTCACAGTGGTTTGCCACCCTCTCTCTATGCATATTTAAATATATATTCAGATTTAGACCTCCTCACACAAATTGACTCATCTCGCACATATTAGTCTGAGATTTTCTATTTTCTTTTTCCAATATACCTGTGTGTTCTGGGTATTTCCTATGTGATTATATTCCGGCGTACCTCTTTTTCCGGAATGCCTGCAGAGTATTCCATTACATTGATACACCATGAAGAGTTTCTTTTAGCACTGCTTGCGAGGCAGGTCCATTGGTAATAAATTCCCTAAATTTTTGTTTGTCTGACAAAGTATTTCTTCTTCACTTCTGAAGGATCAATTCTCAAGGTTCAGAAGAATGGGCTGGGGTCTTTTTCTTTTTCTCTCTGAATACTTAAAAATTTCCTTCCAGCTGGGCGTGGTGGTGCACACCTGTTAATCCCAGCGGCTTGGGAGGCTGAGGCAGGAGGATTTTGAGTTCAAAGCCAGCCTCAGCAAAAGCATGAGGCCCTAAGCAGAGACCCTGTCTCTAAATAAAATGCAAAATAGGGCTAGGGAAGTGGCTCAGTGGTTGAGGGCCGGCCCCTGAGTTCAATCCCTGTTACCAAAAAAAAACAAAAAAAAAACCCTCATAATTCTTTCCACCCTCTTCTTGTGCACGGCTTCTGAGGAGAAGTCCGGTGCAATTTTCATCTTGGTTTCTCTGTCAGGAAGGTGTTTTTTTCATTCTGACTTTTTTCCAGATTTTTTTCTTGTTTGAATATGATGTACGTAGCTGTGGCTTTTTTGGTGAAGATCCTACTTGGTGTTCTCTGGGTTTCCTGAACTTGTGACTTGGTGTCTAGAATTAATTTTGAAAATATCTCAGTCATCATTGATTCGAACATTGTTCTTCTCTCTCCTTCCTTACTTCTTTCCTTCTTATTTGTACTGAGAATTGAACCCAGGGGCACTTTACCACTGAGCTACATCCTCAGCCCTTTTTATTTTGAAATAGGGTCTCACTAAATTTCCAAGACTGGCCTCAAACTTGTGATCCTCCTGCCTCAGCCTCCCAAGTTGCTGGGATTACAGGTGTGCACCACCACATGCAACATGCAGCTTGTTTCTTCCTCTCTCTCTCTCTCTCTCTCTCTCTCTCTCTCTCTCTCCCACTGCTCACATTCCCCACCTGTTCTTGCGTATTGTCTGTTTCCCCCAATACAGTCCTTAATAAATCATAAATTCTTTTTTTTTTAAATCCTGTTCTGATAACTCAAAAGTCACTGCCGTGCCTGACTCTGTTCTGACAGTGGTGAGCCTTCTCAAGTTGTGCTTTTCCCTTTCTGCAGTCCTGGTAATCTTGCTGAGATGTGACCTGGGTTCAAAGAGCTGCTGTAAACAGGCCTGGAGTGACGTGGGGGACAGCGTGGGGGGACAGGAAGTGATCTGCAGGCCTACCATCAAGTCTCAGTCCTTGGTGAGCCTGCGCCCCTGGACCGTGAACTTGAGTTTCCTGCTGTCCTCGGGAGGGGCAGAGGGCCGAGGGAGCTGGAGGTGGGTCTGTCCGTCCTCTGCAGGACAGGCTCTGGTCAAATAGGGCAGGCCTGGTGGGCGGGGAGAGTCCTCTGGCGCACTTCAGCAGTTTCTTTCCCCTTCTCTTGCTGGGAGCACGGGAAGATCTTTCGGGTGTGTTCGCTGTGGGCTCCTGTAGGTCAGACTCTCCACAGTGCGGGGACCCTGTGACAGGGTGGCCACCCGGAGCCTCCAGCATCTGTTAATCACGATTCGGGTTTTCCTTCCCTGGAGCTGGCTCCTGTGGGGGTGTCTGGATGTGTTTCTGCTGTGGTACGTGGTGACCCTCTGTGTCTGCCCCTCTGGCCGGGGGACAGCAGGTTGTCGCAGCCTCACTCCTCCATCTCAGTTTGTCCAACTTGTTAGACTGGACAGGCAGCTTCTAAGTGCCTCAGGTTCTGGGCCAGGAACTGCAGTCCCTCTTGGGTTTCTTGCTTTCCCTTTACACAGACATCACTGTATAATGTCATTATTCTATACTCTCTGTGGTCACTCTTCTTCCTTTTTTCATTTTTTTTTTTTGAAGAAATGTATGGAGCATCTGAATATCTTCCTCATTTCTACCTAGACAGCTCCGCAGCCTTTGGCATTGACTTCATGGTTCTCCATGGCCGAGATGTGTCCCCATCTAACTAATCTACGGGTGGACATTTATGTTGACAGTTTATCGCTCTTACCTAGAGTGCTCCGTAAATATCTTTGAACATCCATCACTGAGGATGCATCTGATTATTTCTCTAGGATAAATCTGTAAAAGTGGAGTCGTTTGGTTAGAGGGTCTCTGCCGTGGAGTTTTGAGGACCCCGAGTCTTCCTAAGTGGCTGCAGCAGCCTGTGCTGGTCTCGCGGGCTCTTCAGCTGGCCGGGGTGGAGGTCCATGGTCGCCCCCGTGGCTCATTTAAGTACTTCCCCTCACGGGGACCCGTGTTGCCTCTAATTATCAGCCACCTTTTGCTGGGTCTTCCTTGACCTCGACCTGACCTGGATGAGCGCCTCCCACTTGACGCTGATTGACTGCAAAACTCGGGGAGACTCTCCTGCGGTGATCATCAGAAGAGAAGAAGTGACACATGGTGACTTCTGATGGCCAGGTCCCAGGCAGAGTCTGGGCATCGGCTCCCACTTTCCAGATGAGAAAACCATGCTTGGAGCAAGGCTGCCTCCTGCCCACGTGCCCACCGCCAGGACCAGTCCTGATGTGCCCACGGCCCGCAGCTCACCTGACCGCTGCTCTGAGCCTCGGCTGTGGCTTCGAGGGGTCAAGGATGCAGACCCTGCCTCCCTCACAGGTGGCGCGGCCCGAGGGTCTTTGGGACTCTGACAAGTGTGGAAATGCACTCAGGGTCAAAGCCGTGCCCAGGCTGGGTGGTCTTCGAGGTCAGCCTGGGGTTTCCGGCTTCATCTACAGAAGCCCAGAAGACCAGGGCCAGAGGGTGGCTTGGGACACCTTGGTGGCCCAGGAGTGTGGCTATGTGAAGGGGCGATTCCAAGGCAGGCTGCGGGGCTCGTCCCAGGCGGCCCCTCTTGTCACTGCAGCCGGAGGTGAAGGAGTGGCAGCAACGTGACTCTGGAATCCCCTCCGCTGCAGTGATCTGGGGGCTGCTCCCGCCAGACCCTCAGCTTCCCACGGGTGCAGGGGCAGATGGCCCGCGAGGGCGGGCTGCAGCTCCCTTAGGCACAGCCGGTCCATGGTCAGGGATGTGTGCTGCCCAGGACACGTCTGCCCCCGTTTCCTGTCCCAGCGGCCAGCGTTCAGCCTCTGAGGTCTTGGGCCACCTGGAACTTCTGCCTTGTCCCCACCCACGCCATCCACCAGGCCCACTTGTGCCCGCTCTCTCCAAACGGTTGCTTAATCTGCACATGACAACCGAAGTCAAGCTTTGATGCATCTGGCAACGAGTCCAGGTAACATCAGGACCTTAGGAATAGTGTCTCCCCGCCACAGTGGGCCACCAGAACAGAGCAGGGTGGGACACCCGATAATCCCTGCTCCTGCCACCGTGGGAACGGGCCTGTGGAGGCATGTGCTGAAACTGCAGTGGACCGTGTCAGCGTGTGTCCCTGTGAGCGCGGTGACAGTGCGCTGCTGGGAGTCCCGGTGTTACCCTGTGAAGGTGACGGAGGCCTGGCCTGTGCTTCTGCGGGTGGCTATGTTGGGGCACCTGTCGCTCCAGGGCAGGCAGGGTGGTAGGCGGGTCCCGGGTGCACTGCAGAGCTCGCGGCTGCCCCTTGCTGCACGTCCATGTCCGTCCAGTGGGTTTGTCCCTTTGTGTCCCTTTACCAACTTTTCCTCCAGTGCCAGTGAGCATTCGGGGGCGGCAGTAAGGGTCTGTGTTTACTGAAAACTGACGTTCAGCCTCTGAGCCTTCAGGAACCACCAAGTCCATTTCCCTGATCCATTAAAAATGTAATGATCAAGAACATAACGAGGTCGATACCTATTTTTCCTGTCGAGGTTTCATTGACTCTGGATTCTGAGGCCAGGCTGGGTGACCAGGAGTGGCAGGTGTTTGCTGCCAGGTCACTGTGGGCCACTGGGCCTGGCTCTGTCGAGCGGTGGCTCCCCGGTGCCCTCTCCCTGTCCCCTCCTGGTCTGCACAGGGGCTGGAGAGACCCAGAGGGCCTAGCAGGAGGGCGGGTGGCCTTGGTCAGCCTGCCTGGTGGCCTCGTGGCCCTGAGGCTGGGGGCTGGTCCCTGGGTCCTGGAGGGCCAAGGGCGGTCAGGTCTGAGCTGGGGACTGGCTGCAGCGGGGGAGAGGTGCCGGTCTTACCCAGCTCGGGCCTGGGCTGCTCCCTGGGGTCCCCTGGCAGTTCCCATTCAGGGTGGGCGGGAGAGCCAGCTGGGGTGACCAGCCCTATTCGGGACTGTGTAGGAGCCCGCGGGGGTCAGACCTGGGGCCCCGTGGGGCTGCTCCCCACTCCTGGGCTGGGGCAGTGGGGCTGACAGGCAGGTGTGGGGCGGGGCCTCAGTAGCAGGTGTGGCTTGTGTGGGCGGGGCCTGGGCAAGGACGGGTGGGCTTTGGCTTCAGGGCCCGGGGGCTTGAAGTCGAGTTGAGGCCTGGACCAGACCAAGGGTGAGGGCCTGTCCGCCGCTGCTCTCCACGCCCACAGCTCTCCAGGCCGCTGGTGGAGCCGGCACCCCTGTCCAGAGCGGGTCGTGCACCTGATCCTCCCACCGTCTTGCCTGCTGCACGCTGGGAGCGGGGACGCAGGCCGAGTGCGCGCGGAGGCTGGAGGCGAGGACTCTGCTGCTCTCAGGCTGGAGGAGAGGCCTGGCCTTCATCGGAGGGAGTTTTCGCCCAGAGCCCACAGACTTTCTCGACTTCAGATTTACAAATTGAAAATCATTAATAATTCTAACCAGGCGGTGATAAATCTGAGATCTCTCCCGATGAACCCAGACAGCATTTCATAAATCAAAAAGATTACTTAGGAATTTTTTAAAATCTGACGTCAAAATGTCATGGTTACTAATGGTTTCGGTGGATCTCGTGCGGTGATATATCATTTATCTACGCTACATCTCAGATGTGACACGGGGGGCAGAAATGGGATGTCTTTTAATATCGTGAATACATTCCAGCCCATCATAAAGGGATTAACAACTTCTTGGTGCAATTTCTTCCCGAGCTGGGGGTCCTGGCGGAATGCTCTCAAGAGGCCACCGCCCCAGCCCCGTGGGGGACAGGCTGGGTGACTCAAATCCAGCTCCTGTCCACAGGAGGGAGACCCTAAGGCACCCTACCCTCTAAAATAGAGCTGGGAATTATCCTGACTCCTGTTAATTGAGAACTTACTACACAACTGGCCCCGCCCTGAGGGCTGAGGTGCACTAATTCACAGGTTCCTGGCGCCACACCAGGGGTCACCGCAGTGTCTCTCCCAGCCTGCTGCAGTTTGGATCTTAAATGACCCAGTGTCCCAGGAATTGAAGGCTTAGTCTGTGGCCCTTTAGGAGGTGGGGCCCAGCGGGAGGAGTTTAGGTCATTGGGGGCGTGTCCTTGAGCCTGATATTGAAACCTGGTCCCTCTGGGCCCTCTCTGCCTCAGGGGCCACAGGGTGAGCAGTCTCCCATACCACACTCCGGCCAAGCCATGCAGAGCTGCCACAGGCCAAGGTGGCAAGGCCAAGCCACGGGACTGACAGCTTTGAACTGAGCTAAAATAAACCTTCCTAAGTCAATTTTGTCAGATATGTTTTTCCACAGTAATGGAAGGCGACTTCTACGGGTCCTAAATTTAGCAGCTGTGTTGCCCCTGTGCCTTTCTGTGCCTGTCTCCTCCTCAGGCTCCTCCTGACCCATGGGCCTCTTCCTGATCCTGGAATTAACACCTCCTGGGCATGCTGCTGCCTCAGGGCCTTTGCACTCACTGTCTCTGGAGCAACCTTCCCCGGGGAACTCTGTGACTCCCTCCCTCCCCTTCTTCAAGTCTTTGCTGGAATCTGACCTCTTTGGTGAGCCCACCCTGAACCCTAATTTAACCTGTAGCCGGCCTCCACCTCCCCACCTCCGGCCCGGCCCTTTTCCTCCTGTCCTTGTCACTTCTCTCACTCCTGCGTGGGCTCCCATCTTCCCCACTAGAGGCCAGCTCCGGCAGGGCCGTCTCCTCTGCACACTGACCTGCTGGCCCGTTGAAAGCCTGTTCTACAGAATGACAATGGCTCAGAGGGGAGCAGTCCACACCACAAAGGAGTGGGGGGGCAGAGAAAGGGTCCCCACAGAGCTGCCCTCGTCCCCACAGCACCCAGGGTAGGAGGGCGAGCAGGGACTTCCTGGGAGGCTTGGGGACAGGCCTAAGTACGGGATCCCGCTCTGGGTTCACACCACCCCGGGGTCAGCCCAGAGGTCGGAGGTGACGTCACTCGCCTGGGGTTGCACTGCGGGGCTTTAGGTGGGAGAAACTGAAGGGCCCGAGCCACTTGGCCTGTGCTGTCCCAGGCCTGGAGCAGGGCCCACGTGCCCACGCCTCCTGGGGTGGCCTAGTGCAGGGTGTGTGGCAGCCCTGGAGCCCCAAGCCCTGTTCCCTACCTGGTTCTGCTACCTTGCAGCTGTGTGGCCCTGGGCCGGGACTCTACCTCTCTTGTTCTCTATCTCACCTGCTTAGGGAGGCCACGTTCCTCTCAGCCTCTCAGCGGGATGATGCGGGTAGAGTGCTACCCACAGAAAATGCTGAGACACGGTCCTTGTTGTTATCCAACTCTTTGCTGCATAGCAAAGAGACAATAAAAGTGGGGCTCAGAGAGGGACAGTGACTTCCCAAGGATGCATAGCACAACTTTTTGTTCTTTTGGACCAGGGATTGAACTTAAGGACACTCGCCCACTGAGCCCCATCCCCAGCCCTATTTTGCATTTTATTTAGAGACAGGGTCTCACTGAGTTACTTAGTGCCTCGCTGTTGCTGAGGCTGGCTGTGAACTTGCGATCCTCCTGCCTCAGCCTCCCCAGCTGTTGGGGTTACAGGTCTGTGCCCCTGTGTCTGAAGCACAGCACATCTGTGGATTAGCAGTGATGCCCATGAGCTGGAGATGACCCCTGGCCCCTGCAGAGGTCCCGGAGCTCCAGGCCCTCGGCCCCACCGTCGGCAGCCTTGAACTGGGTCGACGTTCAGAAAAGTCCTAGGGCCTGGAACGGCCTGGGCAAGGAGCAGTGTCCAGCCAGGGCTGGACACACAGGGCCTCTGGAGCAGGATGTCCAGAGGGACTAGAAAAAGGGTAGGAGAGGAAGTTCCAGGCCCAGTGCCATCTACAGGTACCAGGCCGTCCCGCCCCATCTCCCAACATCGCTGTGGTCAGCCTCGACCTTCTCAGGGCCTCCACCCCAACCCTGTGTCCGTCCAGGCCTCTGCCTCTCCCCTGAGCGGCCAATGACATCTCTGGAATGTTCCCTGAACCCTCCCTCCCAGCTCCGAGCCTCCCTGGCTCTGGCGCCTTCAGGGTGGACGCTGGGCTCCCCATCAGGGCTCTGAGCCCCTGCCCACCCCTCAGCCTCACTGCCCCCCACCCCCCGTGGTCCACGTGGCCACCCGGAAACTCCCATCTGGGGATGGTGCAGGCCACCTCCCATGGCTGCTCTCCCTGCAGCCACCTTGACCCTGCCCCACTCCTGTCACCCCACAGGGGTCACAATGGGGTGGGTGCCACCTGGAGGGGCAGCTGATGAAGCTCTGCCGGGCACTGGGGACCAGGGGGAAGGAGCTGACATCTTTCAGGGTGACACCTGGCAGAGCCCAGCCCTCTGTTCCCCGGCCCCTCCCAGCCCCTCTCAAATGCTTTCTGTGCTGTTATTTGATCTGGCCCCTGGGGCATGGAGATGTCCAGGTGGGTGGCCGGCTCCCTGCTCCTAGTGCCCCCCAGGCCCTGCATACAGCAGTGAGACCTGGGCCTGAGGCTGGCACCTCTGTCCTCACCCCAGTCCCGGCCACAGGGGAAGGAACAGCACCATGGTCTACCCCTGAGCACATCCCCGCCTTCCCCTCGGGATCAGCCAGGTGGCTTCTTACCTGGGTGACCGCAGAAGCCTCCTCAAGGCTCGTCCCCACCTGCGGCGCCCCCCACTCTCCACTCAGCAGCCTGAGGGTCCCCCTAAGGCCCTGGCCAGCACCTGCCCCGCCTCTGCTCACAGGCTCAATGTCCTCGCAGGGCCATCCCATCCCCCCCCATCCCCCCCCCAGCCACCTGGCCTTTGCTGGCCCTTCCCCCAGGCACCAGAAGTTTCCCTCCTTCAGCCCCACGAGCCGCACCCTGACTCCTCACCACACTCAGCCCCGGCCGCAGCTCCCTGTCACCCCCATATCGCCAGCTGGCCCAGTCCACGGATGTGTCTGGTTCATTGGAGGTCTGTCTGCCCCGTGAGAACTGTCCCTGGTGCCGGGCCGAGCTCCTGCACAGAGGGGGCTCCAGATATGTCTATTATGGGTAAGACCGTGGAAGGAAGAGTTCCGAGAAAGCCGACGGCGGGTCTCCATGTGGCACCCCAAGCTCTGGGCCCAGGGGAGGGGGGACACTTGTTGGCTCCTGTGTTCCCCCAGGCCCCTCACCTATCCCGTTGCCACCCAGATCCTGGGTGCAGGAGTAGCCTAAAGGGTGGGGGCCAGGCCCGGGGTGGGGTCTGGCTCCGCCCCTTTCAAAGCAGCTGCCCAGCCCCTGGGGGCCTCGGTGTCTTTGCCTGGAAGATGGGGTGACAGCAGCTCTGTCCACGCTCATACTGTAAGACTGGAAGACACCGCACCACACGACACAGATCACCAAAGAGGTTTCCGCTTTATTACCAAAGGCTGTGTGTTCCGGAGCCCAAGAAATTAATTCTTAGTGGGGCCAAGGCTTCCCACCAGCAGGGTTTGAACATTGGTGCCGGCGGGAACGTTTCGCGCCAGTGGAAGAAACAAAGAGGAGAAAGAGGGTCGTTAGACGCCATGCTGGGGTTTTGCTCTGGTGTTTTCCCGACACATACAGTGCCCCCTAGAGCCAGCCCGGGCCCCGCTGGGGAGGACTGAGGACGGTGAACAGGCAGGGTGCAGCCTCGCCCAGGTGCTGGGTTCTCCAGACCCCTGTTGCCGTGGGCTGAGTGGGCCTCGCAGGTGAGGGCAAGTCCACACTGGCCATGTCTTGGTGCTGCGGCCTGCAGGCCAGGTGCAGAAGGGTGACAGCCAAGGTCACCCAGGGGCTGGGGCAGGGGCCTCCCCTTGCCCATCTCACTCTGGCTCCATCTGGCTCTGGCCAGCTGCCCTGGGGGCTGTTCTGCCCCTGTGCCTGGTGGAGAGCTCCCTGGAAGCTAACTGGCTCTCCTGGGACGTCCTTTCCCCGTAGCAGGTCCGGCATCCCCTGGGCCCAGGTCTGGGTGCTCAGGGCTCTGCGCAGGCTCACAGAGGAGCAGGGCCCTCCCAGGCGGGGGACACAGCAGACTCTCAGTGACAAAGGCTGAGCGCCCCCATGGGAGCTTCTCTCTTGGATCCAGGAGCTGAGTCCTCGGCCTGCCTCTGCCAACATTGATTATTCCAGCAGTTTCCATGGACAGAGTGCTTCCTGTGTGCCAGGGGCTTCCTTTGTGTTATGTGACTTCATCCCCTCCACAGCTCAGGAGATGGCCATTGTCAATACCCCTGTTTTACAGATGAGGAAACTGCTGCTCAGGAAGACAGGGAATCTTGTCCCGGGTCACACAGCCAGGAACACCAAGCCCCGGGGACCTGGGAGCCAGTCTGCTCCTCCATATGCCTGAGGCCTCCAGGACACACATCCTTCTGGGAGGATCCTGGCCAGCTCCTGTCACGGCTGCTGGGCCCTGCCTGGCGACTCTAACCCTCCCCGAAGTGACATCTATATAAATATTGTTAATGGCCCGAACATAATGTTAAGTCAGGTTTTACTGGGCTCCCTCGTCCTGCCTGTGGATTTATGGCGATAGGATTTGAGGTAAATGTTTATTGGCCCAAGTGAGAGCCTGGCCCTCCTCTCCCAGCCTGCAGGCTCCCCGGGGCTGCCCAAGGGCCTTGGGTCCACCTGTCGGGAGCGTGCCAGGATAAATCTCACCGAATGAAATATTTATTAATTTTGCTAACCACTGTTGATCTCATAAATTACCCCGACTTTTTCATGAAACGGTTATTAACATCCCAGGCGCCGTGTTAATGGCTTATTGACCAAATATGGGATAATTAGGCCCAGGGAGCGCGGCCTGGTTGATCTGCGAGAGGCCAATTTGGCCAGGATTATACCAATGACCTATTTTATACGGCAGCCAGGGTTGTGGGGAGATTCTGAGCTGGGCCCCAAGTGCTGGGTTCTTAAGGCAGCTCCTGGCACGAGCCACTGACCCCCGGACCTCGGCTGGCCCAGGGGCTTCCCCCAGCACGGCCTGATCTGCTCCCCAGCCAAGGGGAGCCTCTCTGTGACTTGCCCTCTGCCGATCCTGGCCTGGGCTCTGGGGCTGGTGTTGCCAGGGGTCCACGGGAGACAGATCTGGGAGGTGGCCCCGGAGGACCTACAGCCAGGCTTGTCTTGCCCCAGGCCCAGGCTGTCCCTTTGCTTCTACTGGAGCTGGAGAAGGGTGAGAGCAGATGGTTCCCTCCAGGAAGGCCCAGTGGCCCCCGGAGGGGGGGCAGGCGGCAGAGAGCAGGCTCTGTCCGCAGGGCAGCAAGTTTGCATCGTGCATGCGCATGCATGGCTGCACTCCTGGGCTTGCCTGTGGGCACACACTTGGGCACACCTGTGTGGCCTGGATGTCTGTATCTGTCCACATGCGTGTGACAAGGCCTTGGCGGTCGCCCCGAGTCTGCATGCGGCTCTGGCACACGGGTGCGCAGGGAGGTGCTCCTGCCCCAGATGGGAGCGGCCAGGGCCTCGGCACCGTTTTCTCAGAGGCCTCACCTGACATGGCCCAGATTTCGGGAAAGCGGTCAAGACAACCCTGTTGCGCTCTCAGGGTCTCCGGAGCCAACAGTGAGAACCGGGAGGACCCAACAGGAGCGGGGCGGGTGTCTCAGAACCAATCCCGCTCAGGTCGTTCCTGGGTGGTGGCACCCTTCAGGGACAGGGGCTCACTCCTTTGCAGACGGGACAACCGGGGTGTGTGGAGATATGGGGTCATGCTCTTGGTGCCCCTAGGAGCCCCTTAGCAAACCATCCCATTCCCCCAGGTTGGGTCCCAGTGACTCCGCCCCTGGCCTGCTCTGATTGGTCCAGGGCTGGGCAGCCGTCCCTGCCTAGGCCAATCGGCTTCTCTCCCGGGGTCTGGACCAGGGGCGGGGACGCCAGGCCTGTTCTGGGAGCGCTTGGCGCCTGTGTAGGGTGCACGGCAGGTGGTGGCCCCTGGAGGTGAGAGACAGAGAGACCCTGGGGGAAGAGCCCCGGACAGCAGGGGAGGCCAGAGCCAGAAAAACGCACCATCCGGCCTCGGCCTCCTGGGGCTGCGGCTTCTGCCCTCGGCGGCAACTGGCTGGGATGTGCCCCCAGAGGGCACCGGCTGAGACGGTGGAGAGCGGCCCTTCCCACTCCACGTGGAGCTGGGAACAGGTCCTGGGCGCCTTTGGGGTCTCCTGACTGGAAAATGGAGGCTCCCCGCGTGGAGGATGCCCAAAGCTGCACCCCGAGGGGAACAAATGGGCCGCTGCCGGAGGCCAGGCTGCTGGACGGTCTCCCCGGCGCCGCTCCTGGCGGGGCCCGCGGAACCCTCCCGGGCCCACACCCGCCCACCAGGACCCCAGCTCCGTTTCTCCATCCGCTAAACCTCGGGGCGCTTTCAAGTAGGAGGGCGACGGCGCCAGCCTCGCCGTCGTGGGCTGCGCTCGGCTGTGCCAGGGGCGCGCCCAGGTCCGGGGGCCCTCTCTGCTGCCACCCGCGCGCCCCTCCCCGCTCTCGAATTGCTTTCTTTTCTTCTCGGACTGTAAGCTCCTGAGGACCGAGGCCTCGTCGGTTCTGTCGGGGCCGCCAACTTGGGGCTGAAGGAGGGGAGGGGATGAATGGGTGACGCCCAGGCTCCGCCTTCGAGGTCCCTTCTGCCCCAAGTTGGCGGGGCGCGCCCTCCCCTGCGGTGGCTTCTCTCCTGCTGCTGCCTCCTCCCAGGAGCAGGACAGGAGCCCTGCCCATGCCCTTCCTCGGTCTGGCAGAGGCGCAGTTGATCCCCTCCCGAGGCCTGGCCTGCTGTGGCTGGGCCTCCCGGGCCCTCTCTGGCTCCCCTCCAGCCGCCTGGGCCCTCCCCTGGGCCCTGCCTCTCGTCCTCCAGCCTCAGCCTCAGCCTCGGAGGCCTCGTCTTTCCCGTTGTCCTCTTCTCTCGTCTCGCGGCGCTGGCTGTGCCCTGCTGCCCTGTCTGCTGGCTCTCGTCGTCCTTGTTCTGTGCCCCTTGCTCCACGCTACTGAGAGGTACCAGAATTCGCACCCAGGACCCCCGGCCCAGGGCTGCTGCGCCTGCTGTGGTTCAGTTTATTTATTTTTTGAGCTCATGAACCACTGACAGGCGTTTCCTGGGGACATCTGAACCAGAGTGGCCCACTCTTTGTCTTTTGTGGGGCTGTCCTCACGAGGACGCTTGGATGCTGTTTAGAGCGGGGCTCTGAAGCTGGCAGGAGCCCCCTCCCCGGGGCCTACAGTGGATTAGAGCCGCCCAGCTCTGCCTGGCTGTCCAGGGCTCCCTCCGTCCCCCCCAGCCCCCCATGCCCACTGGGACCAAACAATGGAGAGCACAGCTCTTCTGATTCTCTGGGGCTGGCTGCTGACCCTTCCCACTGCCCCTCTGGAGCCTGCCCGGCCCGGGTATGAACCCCATTTTCCTCAGCTGCCACAAGACAGGCTTGCGGGGTGGGCCAGAGCAAGGGCGCTAGGTTCCTGTCCTGGTTCCTCACCTCCAGAGCCTCAGTTTCCTTCTCTGTAAAATGGGCACAGTAGTGCTTACACCCCTGCCCCGGGGTCCTGGGGATTGAGTGAAGTCCTTCACACGGAGCTCAGGAGCTGCACCTGGGGAGCGCAGGATACTTGGAAGCGGCTCCTAGGGGCCTGGGCTGTGGCTCAGTGGCAGACACTTGCCCGGCATGCACAAGGCCCTGGGGTCCGTCCCCAGCACTGAGGGGAAAGAAAGGTAGCACGGTCACCCTTTAAAATGTCCCAGGTTGGTGGATGAGTCTGGTCACCCCAGCTGCAAGGAGAGTCTATTTGTTTCATGGAGAATCTTATGTTCCTGGTTCTTTTCTAGGTTTTCCACATTTCCTAATCGGTGCAAGCTCCGTCCCTCAGCCCTGGAGAAGCCACACGTGCCCTAAACTGAGGTTTCCCTCTCCTGAATGTGCTTGGGGACTGACTGCCGAGCAGCCCCGTGGGGCTGCCTCACCGCCCCTCTGGGGTGATGGATGCCTCGGGCTCCCCAGGGCCTGGATTTCAACCACCGACACCCGCAGCCCCTCGCGCCCCTGCCCCCATCTCCATCTCTGCCCTGTGCCCCTGACTCTGGCCCCGGAGGCCACTGCCTCTCTTTGGGTGACATTTAACCAGCCTGGAGAGGAGCGCGCCCCACCCCCACCTTTGCCAGAGACGGGAATGAGAATTTTAATGAGGGTTTATTTTTAATAAAGGTTAATAAAGTTTAATTAAATTAAATTAATAAAGTCCAATATTTGCCAAGCCGTGCGTCAGGCCCGGGTGTGCTGGAGGCTGGGGATTAGGCTGTTTGCGCTCCTGGGTGGGGGGGAGGGAAGGCGAGGGAGGAGGGGCCCTGGGGCCGTGGAGGGGACAGGCCGGCTGCTGGGGCGGGAGGCGAACCTCCACTTCCCCTCTCGTGGGTCCCCACCTCCTCCGCTGGTCTTGGGGGGCACTCAAGGGGGTGGGGCTGGCTCAGGCCTGGATGCCGCCCCCCAGGAACCCAGCCTCCTCTGAAGCTCCCAGTCCTGCCCTTCAAGCTGCCCGGCTCTGGAGGCCTCCAGTCCCCCTGGGTGCTGGGCCTGTCCTGAGACGCGTAAGAACTACTTCATTAATCCTCCTGGGGAAGGCCAGTGACCGTGGGTCCCTTCTACAGAGTGGGCAGCTGAGGCCTGGGAGTGCAAGGGCCTCCCACTGGCAGCCAGTGATGGAGCCTGGACAGCTGAGCCTCCCTCCCTCCCTGTGCCCACGTGTCCGGCGCCCCCCGGGGCCACAGAAGAGGCCGCTGGCTGCATGAGGCTCTCTCCTTCCGTCCTGTCACCCCATCAAAGGCCAAGGGCCCATCAAAGAACAAGACCTCTGACAGCCGGAGTCTGATGGCCTGAGGGGTGGCAGAAGACAGGAGAGGGACAGGGTCATGGAGTTCAGGGGAACCAGGATGAACCGGGAGGGGGGGCTTTTCCTGGAGGCAGCGGCTCGTGGTTTGTGTGAGCTTCGACCCTCGGAGATGGGCTGCGGGGGCCCAGGGTGGGGGTGCCCAGAGGAGGAACTGGTAGGGACAAAGTCCAGCAGGAGAAGGTGGCACCAGTCAGGGCTGGAGGGAGGTGGGCGGAGCCCCGAGGATGCCGGAAGCTGAGCAGGGGGCAGCCTTGGCCTGGGCGGGGGTGGTGGGGGCACTGCCTGAGGCTTGTTTTTTGGGGATGTACAGGGATTGAACTCAGGGGCACTCGACCACTGAGCCCCATCCCAGCCCTTTTTTTGTATTTTATTTAGAGACAGGGTCTCACTGAGTTGCTGAGCACCTCACATTTTGCTGAGGCTGGCTTTGAACTTGCCATCCTCCTGCCTCAGCCTCCTGAGCTGCTGGGATTACAGGGGTTCACCACTGCGCCCGGTGGCCTGAGGCTTTTGAGAGAGGGCCTGATGGGGACCTGCTGTGCCAGGCAGGACGTTGCAGAGCGTGGAAACAGGAGCAGGCTTGGCCTGGAATAAGACAGACAAGGACAGAGTCCTCTGAGGGCCGGATAGAACTGGAGCCAGGGTCTCGGACCACGTGCCTCATTTTAGGGCACAGGGGCTGTAACCTGGGCAGGGGAGCAGTAATCCACCTTGTATCTGCCTTGAGCATTGGGCCACATGGGTCACACATGCTCTTGGGCTCCCTGCACCCTCCCCAAAGCCCTCAAAGGAATGGGTGATGATCATCCTCATTTCATGGATGAGGATACTGAGGGTCTGAGTGGTACAGCAACTGTTCAAGAACCAGGATAACCTGACTCCCAGCCCTCTGCCTCCATCCCCAGCACCAGGAGGAGCCAAAGCTCTGGAGAGCATCTGCTCCGGGCTCTCTGGCTTGGCTCTGGGAAGGCAGAGGGCACGGGTTCCAGGGCCAGCTGGCGCCCAGCCCCTGGGGCAGACATCCCTTGTGGTCCCTCTGGCGCCGGCTCCGGCGGGCAGCCCCTCCGGCGGGCTGCATGAACGATGGCCAAGGGTTATTAACAAAGGCATTGATCTTCCCATCTCTGCTTTGTGCATTTTATTAGCCAAACACTTCACCGTGTGACCGCTCAGCGCCGCGCTGGCTGGCGGAGAGTCTGAGACGGAACTGACCACACTCTCAGGCCCCCACGAGAGTGACGGCAAAGTGTCATAAAATGAATAGCACCCGGCAACGGCCGGAAACAAAATGTCCCCCAAGGGACGTGGGGGGGCTCCCAGGCTGTGAAGTTGTGGTGGGAGGGCTCTAGTGCTGGTGGCAGTTTCCATGGCTGTGGCTCTGGCCATGCCAAGGCCTGCCCGTGCCAGGTGCTGGCTTTGGCCCCAACCACACCACGCTGAGTCGGCCACCGCCGGCTGAGGCCTTTTTCACTTGGGGTACGAGAGACATGAACTGGGGGGTTAGAAGCGACACCCTAGAGTCAGAGAAACTGGATTTATGCCCGCGCGGGTGGGCTGTGTGACTTTTGAAAAAAGACTGACCCTCTCTGTACCTGCCTCCATGGGAGAGCCGGTGAGAGGCCCTTCACTGGCCCTGTCAAGTCATAATAGCTGTATAGCAAGGATATTTTGCTCATGGTTATTAGAGAAGAAAGGCCTCACTGCATGACTGAGAGGTCAGCCAGCTGCTTCAGAGGCAGGGGGATGGCTGTGATGACCTCTCATGTAGAATCACTGGCCTGAGCCTGGTCAGCAGGGCCCCCTGGGTCCCACTGGGTCTCCCTTAAATCCTCGCTAATGACCATTCTCAATGAACAGTCACCCCTCAGGGGCAGGAGGGAGAGAGAGCCCGAAATCTATATGGGGATCCCTCCATCTCCCTGGCTTCTGCGGGGGTTGGTGGGGCGGAGTTTGTGCAGGAAGGGGCTGGGCGGAGCCTGGCGCTCTCACAGGGACCTCCCGGGGTGGGGACCAGGGTTCCACCCCAGTGTAGACCTGCCTCCCCTTGGCCTAGCACCCAGCGGCCTTGAAGTGCCTACTGCACAGGGGAGGGCCTCGGAGGGGCAGGGGCATGGGAGGGCCACAGTAGGTGCTCAATCAATATGGGGTGTAGAACAGAGGGAGGCTGTCTCTGGAGCACTTCCTGTTGCGAGGCCCAGCTCGGTGGGACGCTCCACACCTCATTTCCTCTTTTCCTTGGCACAATCAGTTGGTCAACCGTACAGGCCCCTCTCACAGGAGAGGAGATGAGTTCAGAGAGGGGAAGGAACTTGCCCCAGGCCACACAGCTAGGTCATGCCCTCCCTTCCTGTAGGTGGCCCTCAGTCATCAGTGGGCTAAAAGTAAATGTTCTGGGCTCCACCTGCCACTGACCATCAGTTCCTGGGGCCCCAGTAACCGTCGTTTAACAGGGAGATTCCAACTCAGATGAGAGGTTTAACAAGATGCCATCTTAGGGGCTCCTGGGTCAGCAGCACTGTGGCCCCCGCTTCTCAGGTGGTGCGGGGGATAGTGGGGGGTGGCCCTCCTGCCACTGCTGTGGGGCTAGGTGACTTTGGGGGGTCACTCTCCCCATACAGGGGTCTCGGGTCCCTCCGCTTTCTTTGGGGCTTGATGGAAGCCCAAGACTCAAGATCCCTTAAGCCTAGAGTTGGGAGAGGAGCGGGCTGAGGGGACCCAGGCTCGGACCTGGAGGAGGCCCGATTTCACCGCTCAGCTCTGTGACCTCATGAAGTTACTTGGCTTCTCTGAGCCTCGGTTGCCTGGTCTGCAAAATGGGGAGAACAAGGCTCCATTGAAAGGGCCACTTGGGCGAGAGATAGCGAAGGCTCACTGCAGGGCTCCGTCCGGCCACAGCTAGGGGACCTGGGCCCCCTAGGTAACTCCAGGAGCACCCAGAAGGCATCTGAGCCAAGCTGGGCCCAGGGCTCGCCGGCAGCACGTGCTCAGGCCCACGGCCACCCGAGGTGGAGCAGGCAGACCTGGGCTCCCAGGTGACGGGGGAGGCAGGCGTTGGGATGGGAGGCCCAGGAGGGGCCTCGTAGGGTGGAGGAGTGATGTGGGCCAGGACAGAGGGGACAGGGACAGGCGCTGGGAGGCCGGAAAGGTGGGGGCCCCGGAGCAGGAGGCCTGGAAGGAAGGGTCTGGGGGCTCGGCCGCCCTGGGGGGTGGTTTGCTGTGGGTGAGGCAGGCAGGGGCCTGGGGGCCACTGTGCACCCCACAACCCACCGGGCAAGGCTCAGTGGCTTTGATGACACCTCTTTTTCTCCTTTGGTGATGAATGGCCTTGCTTAGAGGGTCTCAGCTTCCTGCACCCTCTCCTCCGGGCCGGGTGGGTGTCAGCCTGTGGACGGTGGAAGCAGCTGGTTCCCACTGGGACTACCCCGGAGTCACCTGATTGTTTATATTTTTCTTGCTGCGTAATTGTGTTTGGCCTTAGCATGTAAATTGGGCCATAATTACTGTATAATTTATAGTTTTTATATCTTATAACAAGTTAGTGTCTGAATCACACACCCCCATGTAAATACTTTAAAATTATTCAGTAATTACTTATTTACATTATAATTAAAAATAAGTAATTAGCATACATTTACAAAGGATTTACATACTTATTTCTGAATATCCGTTCTTGGCAGTGCTGGGGAACTCTTTCGCTGATAATAAAATGAAAGCAGGGGACAGGGCGGCGTCCCTAGGTTGGGGGAGAGGAGACGTGGCTGTGAGGTCCCCTGGCTTCTCTCAGAGGAGGGCACTGCCATGACAGGTGTCCAGGGTGCTCCCAGGGGGCAACGGAGAAGTACGCCTCCTGAGCCTTTTCTTTCTCTCCCCTAAAAATGAAAACAGGCTTCACCTGCAGCATGAGGAAGTTGAGGCAGATCTGTAGAAGTACTTCCTGATGGTCCTAGCACTGCCTCCCTGAGCCGAGCCTCCTTGCCCAAGGTGTGGGTGTCCCTGCGGGAAGTTTTGACATCCAGGGTCAAGGCAATTGATTGATGTGCCCAGACTTCAAGAGCCACAGAGCCCAAAGCTGGGGAGGGGGAGGCCAGGTGGGTTCCCGGGAGTGATGACAACCTGGCCAGTCCCCCTTCGCCCCTCGGTTCCCATGCCCAGGTATTCTAACTGTTGGGGACACCGCACCAAGCAGTGCCGTTGGCTCAGGGTGCTCAGCACATCCCAGGATCGGACATCCTTCCTGCGTCCCCAGCAGCGGCACCTCAGCTGGCCCACCTGAGCCGTCCTGGGAACCCCAGGCTCCCTCCGTCCCGGGGACAGTGCCATCAGTCCACCACATCAAGGACGGTGCTGTGCCGGACACCTGGAATGGCCTCTTGCTGGCTGGGCTGAACTTTGTCAGTGACAGTGGCTGGATTGGAGTCCATGAGGGAGCCCAGGACCCCACTCTGTCTGCTCCGTCCAGGACCCACTGCCCAACCATGAGAGGCTGGAGGACAGGGCTGGCTGCTGCTGCTGGCCTGGTTATCCTGTCCCTGCTGCCACCCAGTGTCACCCT
>NC_092510.1:95693411-95725911 GCF_047511675.1 Marmota flaviventris
TGTGAGCGTGTGGGCGTGACAAGGCTCTGTCACAGTTGCTCTTGTGGAAGGTCCTGGAGAATGACGTCCTTCTCCCTGGGACCACTGCGTCCTCAGCCCAGGGGAGGGTGGAGAACGTGGCTTCCTGGTCCCTGCGCTGTAGGACAGGTGGGAGAGGGGATGGCAAAGCAGAGTGGAAAAGAGCCCAGGCTCTGGGGTGGCCTCCATTTGTCCCCTTCCCCCCCACTTAGGATGTGTCCTTGGACAAGCCACGTCATCCTTCAGGGTCTCCTCAGGGTAACATGGAGGGGGAAGAAAATGACCTTCCCCGTCGTGGGGAGGGACAGTGAGTCACACCGTGAAGAGCTCAGAAAGGTGCCCTGTGTGCCCGAGCGCCTCAGAGGAGACATTTCAGAATGGACCAGGGACATCTGACCAGGGACAGAGCAGGACAGTGACGTTCCTGAAACGAGGTTCCCTGAGCAAAAGGGGGGCCTAAACTGTAGCCCCAGCCCAATGCTGGGCCTCACGAAGGCCTTGGTCTGGTCCCAAACGGACATGGGTTTTGCTTTAAGGGACAGTGAAAGAGCCTGGGCATGAACAGGAAAAGGAGCTCTTCTCTGGGGTCCCCCTTGGCCAGGCAAGGACCAAGCAGCGAGGGCCACGGAGCCGCCCAGCCGCGCAGTTCCACTCTCCAACAGCGACACTCTGTGGCCCTGTTGGCTTGAGGTGCCCTCCTGTAGACGGGGCGTCCTTGGCAAGTGGGGGCTGGCGATGCCAAGGGGAGTCCTTCAAGAGGAAGCTGCTGGGGGCTTTGCACGTGAAGACCCCAGTGACCGACGGGGACCGTTGATGTTCCCAAGTGGAGCTGATCCACGCACATCAGAGGTCACCTGGGTGTGTCTGTGAGTCGGGGTGTCGGGTGGAGGGTAGCGGGGTGTGGTGTACATGTGTCTGTCCTGAATACTTCCGCGTTTCTGAATTCAGAGTGAGTCAGGGGGTGGGGGGCTTTGGGGATTCACCACTGAATTTCTCATGGCACCAGGGCCCCGAGCTTCAGGGAAGATCAGGAGCTGACCCAAGGTCACTGACAGATTTTTACAAGCACTGACTTGAGAGCTGGGGACACCTGACTCCTGTTTGGAGCACAGTTTCACATCACTATTAAAAAAACCAACTTCTTAGAAGAGTTGAGAAGGTCAGCAGAGCTCTTGTCCCCCTCCACCCAGCCTCCTCAGCCGCCAGCAAGGAGAAGGGCAGCTCAAGGGGCAAATGTGTGCTCGGGTGTGCCTGGCCACGTGTGTCAGCAGGTGTGAATGCACAGCAAGCCTTCAGTTTACCTGTAAGGCTCTAACCCATATTGGCTGGGCAACTTTGGGCAAATTACTCAACCTTTCTGTGCCTGGGTGACCTCATCTTATAAATGCAGAGTGTCAGGCTATTTGAGCTCACCAAATCCCCATGTGATCCCCCACATTTTCCAGCTTCCCTTACAGTGAGGCTGGGACCATGTGACAAGCTCTGGCCAATGAACTGGGAGCAGAGTGACACCACTGCTGGTCTGAGGCAGTGAGGACCTGATAGCATTCTCCATCACTTTCCTTTCATGTTTTGGTGACCTTTGGGTCCACCTGTCCCACCTAGCACAGCCCAGGACAAAAGAAGGCTAGTGCCTCGTCTTGTGCTTCCTCACATGAAGAGCCCTGACCTCCAGGGGTGGTTTTGTCATGGCAGCAACACCTCTCCAGTCCTGACTAGTGACACTCATGCTTGTCTCCCATCAAGTGTGGGATAGTCAAGGGGACTTCCGGATAGTCAAGGGGACTTCTGTCTAATGGGCTTCGTAGGGATTCTGAGCACTGGGGTGTGAGGGAGACCTAGTGGGTCTGTTTTGCAAACACACTTGATAAATAATTATTGTTCTTTTATTAAAAAACATTTTTTTGGTTGTAGATGGACGCGATACCTTTATTTTATTTATTATTATGTGGGGCTGAGGATGGTGACCTCATGCATGCCAGCCCCCGCCCCAGCCCCTGTTCCTGTTTCTTAATGAGAGGATCCCTGGTGAGTGGGATTTCCCGGCCCCACACGGTAATGGTTTTACCTTTCACGTGTGGACATATCTGGCTCCTTGGGCAAACCCAGTATTGACTGTCCTTCACTCTGTGCTCACGGCTGCCCTGAGGCTGTGCCTAGTTCTAGGGGACAGGCGGGAGGGGGAGTGGCAGGGTCTCTTGCAGGGAGAATCACTCTGTCCCCAGGGAGCAGGGCTAAGGGTGGGGTCTGGGGCCATGAGAAGGTTCTGTGGGGGGCACTTGGGCCCAGACCCAGGTGCCAGGGTGGGTACAGTGGCCCTCCCATGAGCCAAGTGCCAAGCCCCCACCTTCTCCCAGCAGCCCCACAGGCAGGCCGGGGGCGTCCCCTGAGGTGGCAGAGCCAGGGCTGACCGCAGAGCCACCCACCTCTGCCCACCGTGTGCTGCTCCGCTGCTGCCCAGATGGTGCCAAGCTCAGGACGGGGCCCTCACTACCTGTCACACCCAGGGCCGCCTCTCCTGGTCGGGGCACAGATCACAGAACAGAAATGGCCGAGCAAGCTTCAGAGAAATAGGGACAGTGCGAGGCCATTCAGAGAATAAGAAAGCAGCGTGGCCTGGTGGCAGCTGGGCGGAACCCCGCCTCAGAGTGAGATAGAAAGGGCTGGGGTGGCTCAGCCATAGGGCATCCCTGGGTTCAGTCCCCGGGACCAGGCGGCAAAACCAAAAACTCAACAAAGCCATCTCTGTATTTCCACAGATGTATGTGAAGGCACAGGAATATCTGGAGGGACACGGCAGACTGCACAGTGTTACCTCTGGCCAGGGGACACTGTAGGGTGGCGGTGGCCTGGACCTCTGTAATTCTACTGCAAAATATATACATATACACATTTTTTTAAAGTGAGAATGTATTTGTATATCACCTGCATAATTAAGAATCCACTTATAATTTAAAAAGGGTAACAATAGACAGATGATCCAACCCTTGTAGGTTGTCACCATCGAGGACATACTTTCTGCCCTGTTCCCTTGGCCCAGCTGAGTTCTCTTCTTGATCTCTAGCACCTGACACTTGGCAGGAACTCGGTCTATATTTTTTTGGAGGGGTATCAGCGATGGAACCCAGGACGGCCACATCCCCAGACCTTTGTATTTTTTATTTTGAGACAAGGTCTCACTAAGTTGCTGAGGCTGGCTTTGAGTTTGAGGTCCTCCCATCTCAGCCTCTGCAGTCATTGGGATGCAGGTGGGCACCACCAACCCGACTCAGTAAATGGTTATTGAAAGAATGAATGGCTAGTTGAGCCAGCCCTTGGCTGGGTCTCACAGGATGGTTTCTGTGGAATTAAAACCCACACCTGCTGGTCACGGTGACGCATGCCTGTAATCGGGGAGGCTGAGGCAGGAGGATCAAAGGTTCAAAGCCAGCCTCAGCAACAGCGAGGCCTAAGCAACTCGGGGAGACCCTGTCTTTAAATAGAATACAAAATGGGGCTGGGGCTGGGGCTCGGTGGCTGAGTGCCTCTAAGTTCAATCCCCAGTACTCTTTGCCCCCCAAAAAACTCAACAACAACAACACCCCACATCTTCCCGTCAGACACGCCTGGGGATCCGGGCAGCTGTGTCCTGCTCAGGTCCCTCTCATTACAGTCAGACGGCTGCCACTCTCCCCTGCTTCTTGTCCCTGGCATCTCTGTGTCTGTACCGCAGGCTCTTCAAGGAGGGATGCAGTGACACGGGACTTGTGGGCCGGGAAGGGCGGGGCATGGTGAGAGAGCTTGCCACAGAGGGAGGTCAAGACGCATCTGTGGCCTCGATAGTGACCTTGGCCACTGTGAAGAGGCCCGGGTGGGCCCATGTCCAGCCGCTGTGGTCTCGGATGGTGTCAGAATCTCTGGGATGCTGGGGCTCGGTCCTCGCCCCTCCCCCCCACGGCACCCCGCCTCTCCTGCCCCCCACCTGGCCTTCCCCAGAGCCAGGGAGCCGGGAGAGGAATCGCACACCGAGGCCCTATTTGATGCCCATAAGTTTGCTCAAGCTTATGTAAATCACACAAAAACTGACAAGTTTTCCTATTAAAAGATAATTGTAATCAGGGTGCCGGACGTGCAGCGTGGGGCTGATTGGAGATAGACGGACAGCGCGGAAAGATGGATCGTTTTAATTTGCACCAATTAAATTGAAGTTCATGGGATCATCTTCTTCAATCTTCATGAATACTTTATTTTCTGGCTGCTACGGAGCTATTAAAAAGAATGATTGAGGCACGCGGCAGGCCGGGTCTATTTTATGAAATATCACCTTTAAAGAATTTGAGTACGCCATTTTCATAATGAGTTTTCTAGTACCTAATCCTCTTCTCTATTACTACATTTAAGAAGTGGATTGATCTGGGAAGTGCGAGGGTGCAGGTAATGATACATTTTGCCAGGCTCAGGCGGCGATAATGGATCGCAGTTTGGCGAGCAGGATAATGGATGGGGGCCCCGAGGAGGCGCGCTCGGGTGGGTGGTGTGGGTCCGGCTTGGACGGGGGGCCTGTGCCAAGTCAAGCCCCAGTCTTGCTTGGCGACTTCCCCTGGCTCCAGGCCTTGGGGCTGGCGAGGAGGGGGCGGAGCTCAGAGAAGGGGCGTCCGGGCGGCCCAGGGTCCAGGGAGCTGGGAGGGTCCACAGCCCCAGCGGCAGGGAGAGGCCAGAGGTGCCTGGGTGTCCTGAGCCCTTATCCGATGGCTTTGGGGGCAGGGTGCTGGATGGACAGCCCCCGAGACAGTGGCACACAGACGGCACAGGGTCTCTGCAACAGCCCAACCATGGGTGCGACCCCAGCAACGCTGCACTTGGCTGGGGACCCTTCCTCTAGACCTGTCTCCTGGACACAGTGGTCTTGGAGCCAAGAAGGGAAGACAGATAAGTCCGAGGGCAAGTGTGTGCAGAGGGCTCCCTGCCAGGATGGAGTCCCAGGGTCCTTTAGTGGTGGTCATGATGACAGGGCCGAGGACAGGACTAAGGTGTGACCTAGCAGGTGGCCCTCGTCTCAGTCAATGTCCGCGGGCATCGGCCTGCCCTGATAGGCCGGGCCACTGGGAGTCCCGGCGCCATGGCTCCCTAAGGTTCCTAACCTGGCCCTGGCAGAGCAGGCAGCCCAGGGAGCGGGCAGAGAGGCGCCCGCCTGCCCCACCCGGGCGGGGTCTCCACTCCGCCATTTGGCTGGGCTTTCCTCCCCAGGCTTCAGCGGCAGCAGCCGTCATAATTAACCCTGCTAATTAATCAGGGCAGGACGGATTAATTGAGATCACAGGAGACCAGGAGAGCAGGTGCGGCTTCAGGGCTGACGGGATAACGAGCTCTCGGGATGCCCGGGGGCTGGCCCTGCCCTGGGAGCCTTGGGCGCACTCCGAGGTGGGAGGCAGGTGGAGGCCCAGGGGACCCGCCCCACTTGGGTGCCCTGAGCTACGGGCAGGGCCGGGGGTCTCCATCACCTGCTGCCAGGGGCCAGCCCTGTGGAAGCACAAGACCAGGAGCCCCAGGTCCAGGGGTGGCCAGGACAGAGCTGCCGGCAGGACGGAGGTGGATTAGTGTTCCCCATCATGGAGAGCAAGTCTCCTGCTGCCCCAGGGCCTCAGGAGGGAAGGGCCTGGATTTGAGCTGAGGCTCCCCAGAGCGGCCCCTTCCACCCTACAGAAGGCGGAGCCCAGCAGCCTCCAGCAGGGGAGGGCAGGCCCCTTGTGGTTTCCCAGGAGCCAGCAGCAGCTTCTGCATGAAGGACTTGGAAGCCCCCATAGTAGAGGCAGGGACCCCGTCAGGGAGGCCTGGGCTGTGGCCCAGCAGCTGGGAATGGTGGCGTGGATGGGAGGGGGCAGCGGCAGCCGAGCAGCTGAGGTGCAAAGGGGTCTCTGAGTTGGAAGCTCCAGAGCTTTTTGGTGGATTAGATGAGGTGGGTGAGGGGCAGAGGTCAAGAGCCTTTCCTGTTTTTCCAGAAGTTTCTGTTCCTGGGATGGGGTGCACGGGGCAGGTTTGGAGGGCAGGAAGCTGAGTCCGGAGCATTTTCTGGTTACAACCTTGATTGCATCAGATTCCCTCGCTGCGGTCTTGTCCTGCTGTCTTGTCCTGCCTTGGGCAGCCCCTTTCCCGTTTCCCAGCCGGTCAGGCCCTGGGACACTGGGCCCAGTGTGCAGCAGTCCTCTATGGCAGCTCTGTCCTCAGAGAAGTGCCCACCCTTCAAGGCCAGAAGGATGTTCAGCAGCATCTCTGGTTCTAACAGGAGGAGCCACCAGCACCCTCGGTGGTGACAACCTCTCTGTCTCCAGACATTTCCAAATGTCCCTTGGGGACAAAATCCATCCCCTGTTGAAGACTTGCTTTAAAAAGAAGTAGGAAGGGACACGAGGACAGCAGGAAGTGCCAACCCCAGCCCCAGCCCCGTGTTGCTCTGCCTGTGGGTTTGGAGAAGACCAGCCTGGAGGGCGGCCACACGCGCACACACACACACAGACACACACAGACATACACAGACACACACACACAGACACACAGACACACACACAGACACACACACACACAGACACACACACACACACACACACACAGCTGGAGCCACCAGCAGCCTGTGGTGTGTGCAGATCTCCCACAGGAGAGAAGCAGGCGCCAGACCCAGCACCCTGGAGTCTCCAGTTATGGAAATCTCGGTGGTGTCCCAACAGGCCTGTGGGGCTGCGAGGGGCCTGAACTGGATGCGGCTTACAGACGGTGGGTCACTCTTTAAACGTCCAGCCCACTCGTTGGGCTGAACACAGAAGACCTGAAGGCCTTCCTGCGGTATGTGTCACGCTCAATAACGAGGACACTTAGAACCAGCAGCACCCTCAACAACACGTGCCACAGTTAGAGAGTTCTTGGGGGTGAGGGTCAGACCCTGCAGTTATGAGGGGGGCTTCCCCTGCCTGAAAACCATCAACCAGGAAACCAACTTGCACTTGGCTTTGAGCCGTGATTCCCGGTGTTGGACGTCCGGCGTTTCCTTCTGTCCTTTAGGTTTTATTTTCCTGGCTTTCCTGATGGGTGCTGAGGCTCGGCTCTCGTCTGGGTTGGGGGGTGGCCGATGGGTCATTTTCATGGCCGTGGACATGTGTTCCTCTGTGTTTCAAATGCACGATCAGAGGCGTCCTACCCTGAGGGGGGACATGCCATTAAAAATAGGAGACCTTGCAGTTAGATAAAAAAGGAAAGTTTAGAGAGTAAAATGCCGAGAGACGGAGAGAGGGTGGCGCTTGGGAAGGTTTGGGTCTGTTTGTGCTTCTGCCTCCTGAGCGGCAGAACTCCGCAGGACGCTGAGAAGGAGCCGGGCAGCTGCTGGCCCCTGCCCAGGAGTCAGAATTAGCAGCTGGGTCAATGTGGTCTGGGGGCGGGAGAGGAGGAGCATTCCGAAAGTATAAATTAGAAAAACGGGATGATCTGCGTAATCCACACCAGGGGTCTCACTCTCAGGGTCCTCCCATCAGCCCGGTCCTGGGGGGACCTCCCCCCTGGTAAGTGCACCACGTGGGGTCCCTGTCCTACCTGGCCTTCTCTGTCCTCTGCAGCATGAGGTGCCCTTGGCCTCACTCATGGTGCCACCGCCCTTCCCAGCGGGCGTCTCTGCTGTCCTTGGCCCAAGTTCTCGGGACGTGCCTGGCCACACCTGGCTCCTCGCAGCCTTTGGTGGTGTCCCGGGTGCCCCCTCCCCGTTCTCCTCCATCTCGTGGCTGCTCTTTCCCAGGTTCTTTGCTGGCTCCTTCTCTGGACTTGGTGGCCTCCCAGGAGTCCTTCTTGTCTCCGGCTCATGGTGATCATGCTGGGGTTGGGGCCGAGACCCCCTGGACTCTCCCTTGACTCTGACTTCCAATGCCCACTGGCCTCTGTGACAGCGCCATGCCATGTCCTGGTTCCTCTCACCACCCCCAAGCCATCCCCTTCATCTCAGGGAGCAGCACTGAGATCCTTTCCAGGGGTGTGACCCACAAGCCCACGACGCACCCACGTTTCTAACCAGCATGGCTGGGCCCAGCTGCCGACCACACTGATGGTCCACACTGGGCCTCCTCCTTCCCTTGCTGTGTGACCTAAGGCAAGTTCCTTTGCCTCTCTGAGCTGTTTTCTTACCCAGAAGAGGATATCTATCTCATCGTGTTATTGTGAAGATCCAGAAAGACGCTCCACATCAAGCCCCTGACCCACAACCAGTGCTCAGTGGACGTGATTGTCACGGCTGGGAATGGGAGAGAAGAAAGGGGAGGGAGTCAGAAAAAGTCTGCCTTCCCCTGGGGCTTGGAATCGTCCCCAGATACCGCAGCTCTGGGGGTCTCTAGTGCTGGGCCACGGGCTCTGCCCAGTCCACATTTGAGTGAGGAGTGGAGGCTGTTCTGATCAAGGCCCCGGGAGGGTGGACGTGTGTGCCTGCGTCTGTGTGGGAGCAGGTCTCAGGAACTTGATGGAGAGGAGAAAATAGAACCTACTAGATCTAAGTCAAATCTAACAAGAAATCTGGGCAGACTGGACGCTGGCCTGAGGGTCTTGGATGAAACGGAACAGAGATGACAGGAGCCTGCAGCAGGAGCCCTGCGCCCATTGTCCACGTGGGAGATGGTGGGCCTCAGACCAGCGTCCCTGGATCTGAACAAGGTCAGAGCAGTCAGACGGGCAGAGTCTTGGGGCCCAGGGTGTTGACCAACTGGCCCAACCCGTTGACTTAGGTAAAACATGCTTCCGGGCAGGCGGTCTGTAAAGGAACGCCACGGGGCTCTTTCACAGATCCTTACGTTGTAAGAAACAATGTTTTGGATCAACTTTTCATGGACAGACTGACTGACTGTAGATTTGCACACACAGGGATTCCTTTGCCTGTTTTGTCTATAACTGTATGCATCTGGTACATAGTAGGAGCTCAGTAAATGAACAGGCAGGCTGCAAGGTTGGACTCGGGCTGCTCCTCTGTCGGCCGGGATCATGGGTGTGCGTGTGTCTGCAGAGTGTCCTCCAACTCTGTCCCCTCCCCGCAGGCTGTGCTGGGTCCCTGGGTGGGCCAGGCTGGTTCCACCCGCCACAGTGGTGACCCAGATCCTCTGGCCGCCCCCAGTGTTTGCTTTAATTGCCCGAAAATTGACGATAGACGCAAGGAAAATAATGAGGCCTAATTATGTTAATTAAATGGCTAATTCATTAATTAACGCACTCACATCCTGGGCTGGAGAGCCCCGTGGTGGGGGCTGGTGGGTGGGTTCAGTTCCAGCCCGGGGGGCAGGTGGGCCTGGGGGGAGGCTGTGCTCCTGGGCGGGGGCCACAGGGGGCTGCCTGGGCCCTCCCCCACTTTTTGGCTCCCCCTACCCGGGGACCCTGAGGCCACCATCTACTCTCCCCTCCTGTTTGCATCAGAGGGCTTGGGGTGGCGGTGATGGGCAGGTCTGGGCAGCTAGGTCTGTGTCCCTCAGGGGCTTCCTGGTGGCCACCTGGCTACAGGAGGTGGCGTGCACAGGCAGAGCCCCACAGGGTGGACAGGTCTGTCCAATGGGGACCGCTCATTGGCTGCAAGACCCATAGGAAAAAGGACATGGAGAGGGGACAAGGCCGCGACTGGGACCCTGGATCCCCTTCTGTCCCGGGGACTGCCTGGTGCCTGGACCCCATGGATAAGAGCAGATAGCAGAGGCCTGGCCACTCCTGGCAGTGTGGCCACTGATCTGCTGTGACCCCAAAGGGGCCATCGTTGGGTGCACCCGGGGACAGAGAGGAGCCCCCACAGGCCCCGGGTGGCCAGGCTGTAGGGCTGGGCAGCCTGGCTCCTACCTCCAGCCACCTCCTGCCTCCTGGTCCCTCCTCCTCACCCCACGGGTGTCAGGATGCCCAGTGTGCTCCCCAGTGCCCCGGCAGTGTCCCGCGTGGTGTGATGGGGGTCGGTTGGTTCTGGTTCCCTCCTGACGGCCCCTGGCTCTGAGGCAGAGGCCCTGGGTCTCTAGCTCCCTGCTCCACTCCTGGGCCTCCTCATCTCCGCTCCTGGGTGCTCACCCTCTCTTTGGGGGGTGAATGCCCACAGGCTTGGGCTTTGGGGATGAGGGAGCTTGTCACCAAGGCCTGTGCCCACCTCCCACAGTCACAGGTTATTAAAATCATCCATCTCTGGTTCCCCTGCTCAGGCCGGTGACGTAGGGATGAATTTCACAGTCACAAGCTCAGATCAATACAGCTGTCACTTGAGGCCGTGTGGAGAAGGGGTTAAGGGTATAGCCCTGGCATTGACCTCTGGTTTCACTACGTCTGGGCTGTGGGACCTTCTTCCAGTGGCTTAACCTCTCTGGGCCTCAGGCTTCCCCTAGGGAAATGGGGTGTTTGTGGTGGGGTCTAGATGAGAGGCTGTGCGGGGGGCACGCTGGGCCTGGCAGGTCATCCCAATACTTGTCAGTTGTCTGATGTCTCCTAACACTTTCATTTTGAACTGCAAGACCCCGTTCTTCCTGAGGCCAAGAAATTTAATCCAGGCAGATTTGGTCATTAGGATTTTTCAGCCACTCCCAGTGCAAAGCTCACCCATGACAGTGTGTGTGTGTCCCCTGAGGCCGGTGCTGGGCTTCAGGTCCTCCCCCACCCCCCAACTTAACCTCTGAGCCTGTGAGCCTCAAAACTCTCTCCTACGTTTTGAGCCAAAGCAATAACACCCCACAATTGGGGGCTGGGGCTGGGGCTCAGCGGTAGAGCGCTTGCCTGGCGTGTGTGGGCTGGGTTCAAGCCTTACCACCGCATATAAATAGATAAAATAAAGGTCCACTGACAACTAAAAAATATTAAAAAAAGAAGAAGAAGCCAGATCTATGTTGGACACCCCGAGCCCACCTGCACACCCTGTCCATCTCCGCAGCTGCCCATGGGGCGCACATCCGGGACCTCTGGCTACGGTGGGGGGAACCCCTCCTGCACCCGGTAAGGAAGGGACTTAAATCTGACGGGCTCAGACTGTCTGCACTTCTGTTCTTATAATTTGTTCATCATGGATTTGGGGGCTTCATTTTTTATTTTTAAAAGTCTTGACATTTAAGTAGGGCTTATGTCCGTCCCGAGGTTTTGCACTGAGCTGCGTGCATCCACACCCGTCCCCAGCCCTTTCCTGAGCTGTGTGCCCCGTCCCCTCTTGACCTCCTCAACCTCTGGCTCTCTCACGAGGCTGCAGGGGTGCGGCGTTTCTCTGCTGTGGGGCCCCCAATTCCATCTGCAGGGGATCCTGCACTTTCCTTGCCTCACTTAGGAATGTCCTTGGGCGGCCAGGCTGGGGCAGCAGAGCCTGGAAAGGGACCAGGCTCTCTCCCACTCCCCCTCCATCCACCTGAGGGTGGGGCTGAGCCCCTCTCCCGGGGCTCTCCTGGTACCCAGCAGGTGCCAAATCCTGTATCTCACCAACTTTGCCTGGACGACATTCTTGGCCACCTGGCTGGAGTCAGGGCCCCTGAACACAAGCGTCCAGACTGGGCAAGCACCAGAGAGTCGCACAGAGCTCTGGCTGAGCCAGGTGGAATTGAGCACGGTTTTCCAGGGAAAGGGGATCGATCGCTTTATTGCTGAGACTTAATTTGAAGGAAGTGAAACTAAAGCTTCATGAGAAATATGATTATTATAAAATGCTTAAGCCTTTGCCTGGGGGGCCAGAGCCCGGCTGTCTCACCCCGTCTGGGATAGCGGGAGCTTTGGTCTCCCCCTCTAATTGGAATGGATTTCAAAAGTGCAATAAAAGCAGCCACCTGGATTTAGGGATTTGTCGCTTGGAGCTGTCTGTGTGCAAACTTGATGAATGTGGGGGTTCTGCAGAGCTTGCATCTCCTGACCTCTGCCCCCCCAGGCCCTCATCCCCTCCAGTGGAGGATAACAATAATGACAATGATGATGATGATAATAATAATAATAATAATAGCAGCTGAACATTGAATGAGTACTTTTTATGCACCAGGCCTGAAGTCAGCATTTTGCAGGTGTGGTTTCTGTGAATCTTCCATTAACTCTCTGAGGAAGTGTAGCAGTCAGCGCTTACCACAAATTGCTGCATAACAAGCAACCCAGAACAGTTGCATAAAACAGCAAACAGGTATTCTCACAGGTCTGGGAGTTAGCTGATCTTGTCTGAATTCAGCTGGGTGCTGGGCCATGCCTTCCTTCCTTTTCCTGGGATCAGCCCCTGGCCCCAGCACATTCTTCTCCTGTGTTTTAGTCAGATTTTTCACTGCTGCAACTAAAAGATTTGACCAGAGCAGTTTTAGGGGAGGAAGAGTTTATTTGGGGGCTCATGGGTTTCAGAGGTCTCAATTCATGGACAGCAGGTTCCTGTCCGAAGGGCTCGAGGTGGGGTAGGACATCATGGTGGAAGAGTGTGGCACAGGGAGGCAGCTCATATCAGTGAGGAGCAGGAAGCAGAGGGAGACTCCACTTCAGATACAAAATGCACACCCCAAGGCTACACCCCTAATGCCCACCTGCTCAGCCCACCCTGCCAGCCTCCAGTTACCCTCAATCCCTATCAGGAGATTAATCACTGACTGGGTTAAGACTCACAGCCCAACCATTTCTCCTCTGAACCTTCTTGCATTGTCTCCCACGTGAGCTTTTGGGGGACACCTCACTATAAACCATATCACCATGAGACGGCAGGTGGAACCACCCAGGCCTCTCGGGGCCTCGTGCCCACACGGCTCCCTTCCCTTCAAGACCTCGTTCTGCCCCCAAAGCAAGTTTCCCGGCCAAACTCGGAGTCAGAGGCGGAGAACAATTTCCTGCCTCTTTAGTGGGAGATAATGAAGATTCACACGGCACAGCGTGCCCCCCAAAGACAGGAGAAGAATTGGGGCCACTTTAATGAGTGCACTGCAGGCAGGTGTCTGTCATTGTCCCCACTCTGTAGGGCCAGAGGGGAAGAGCTGTTCACTGAGGCTGACGTGACCTCTGAGGAGCCGGGACCCCACTCTCATGACCCTAACGGGGCAGTTCCTTAGGAACCAGCGACTTTGATCCCAGACACATGGCCTGACCCTGCCAGCTAATGCTCCAGGTGTCCCCAGCGCCCCCACCCCGTGTCTCCCAAGACCAGGAATAGACTCTGGGAAAGGGGAAGATGCCCCTCTGGCCTTCGCTGCATCCTGAGGGGGTGACCAGTTCCCCTAATTGGTGAAGGATGGGCCAGGATACAAACCAACCCTCGACTCAGAGAGTCACCACGACTTGACCCCAAGCTCGGCACAAGAAGCCCAGCTCCTGTGGCTGGTACCCGGGCTCCCAGCAGCCTTCCCAGCAGCCACCCCAACTGCCCTGTGCAGCACCTCTCTCTCCCAGCTTCCTGGGGGAGGCTGGGCCACCAGCACCCTGATCCCTCACTCCCCGCCATCCCTATGCCCCCGGCCAAAGGAACCCATGCCCAGGGACACGTGGCTGTGTGATCCTCAGGCACCCGGGATTCTCCACCTGACTCCTCTTAAAGTTTTCATTACTTCTCTATTACCCCAGTAATACGTGTTCACTGCAAGAAAATTAGAAAATACAGAAAAGCATAAAGAAAAAAACCAAGTGTAACCAGTTTAGCGGCATCTCTGTGCATTAGGGGCATAAACATGAAGCGGTTTATTTTTTCCAATAACTCCACCACTCTGCCCCTCCCAGCCACCTCTTTCCCTGCCTGCTGGGTGGAGAGTGCATGAATGACCTCTCAGTCCAATTCTGCAGCTTTCCATCCGATTAGAGGGGCTCAGGCAAGAGCTGGGGCTCAGTCCTGCTTTAAAACAGACTGCACCCCCACGGTGCTCACAGCTTGTCCCCGTGTCCCTGCCGCCGCCCCAGATCCCCTCACTCCCAGGCCCTTCTGAGTGGTGTCCTGTGTTGGGCTGGGAGACAGGGCTCATGGCACCCCTTGGGGAGCGGGCTTCCGTCTCCTGCTGAGTTCCCCTTTGCCCCTGCAAGCCGAGACCCTAATGCTCATCTTCCTTGGTGGCCCTCAACCCGGGACCTGGGGCACCGGCTGCAGCTGGGCACAGAGCCTGGGGCCTGGGCACTAAGGAGATGGCCTTGTTTGACGTCACTGGGCAAACCTGTCCCCCCACCCACGAGCCCTTTGCCTCTGTTCTGTGGGGGCAGGAGAAGCCTGTTTGGTGGCCAAGCACTGGCCAGGAGAGCTGGTGTCCCCTCCTGGAGGGCACCTGAGCTGGAGGAGAGATTCCCGTGGACTGGGGAGGAAAGGCTCCCACTTCCAAGTGGAGGAGATAGAAGGTGCCGGAACAATTGTCACCCTGTGACCTCCCTTTACCAGCGCCTGGGCAGGGTCAGCATGCAGAGATGTTCCCAGGGCTGCTCAGCCCAAGGAGCCTCTCGGAGCTCTGGTCCAAGGCCCCTCACTTGGCAGGCTCCCCCCACTGGGCGACTGCCCAGCCCTGAGGGGTGGTCCTCCCAACTCCAGAATGTTCTCTCTTTCCTGGAGGGAATCCTCCCCCACCCCCCAGCCCAGTGGATCAGGTGGGCCTGGGGTGAAGGCTGGGGAGATGGTTCTCAGGACCCAATCTGGAGAATCGAATTACACCACGATCTGATTTCCATCCTCGCTTCTAACACTGACTGAGTACTTGGTACTTGCCAGGGCTCCTCACTAATTGCTCCATTGAATTGTACCCATTCCTCCAGATGAGTAAACTGAGACCCAGATAGGTTAAGTAAATCACCTGCATCATAGTGAGAGGCAGGACAGGAACGCTGGAGCCCTCCTGTCACCCCTGGGCGATGCTCCTGGCTCCCTCACCTGTGTGTCACCGGCGTCTTTTCCATTCTGTCAATGAGTATCCACAGGCGGTGGGTGGGGGGCAGTCTCTGTAATGTGCTGATCTAATGGCCTGGTCTCTTTGCTGGACGTGACTTAGCACTTAACTCTGCAGGGCTGAGCTGCCTGTAGGGTGGTCCTCGGGTGGGTGGACCCTGCGGCTGCTGTGACTGAGAGGAGCTTGCGAGCGTCACGGTGCCAGGCTTGGAAAGACTGGGCCTTCCTGTCAGGTCCAGCTTGGCCCCAGGCCTGCTGGGCTGGGGGCTGGTGGAGGTGGAGGGTTGCTGAGCCCACTCCTTCTGACTCCTCCGGCCTTGGCTTCTGCAGGGGGGTGGGTGGGCACGAGGAGGAGCCACAGCCTGGGCCACCTGGCAGAGAAATCTTGAACTCGCACCTGGACACAGAGTTGGAGCAGGGCAGGCCGGGGACATGGTTGGTCTCAGGCCTCCAAGCACTCTGTCAGTCTCAGGTGCCGGAGATGAGGTGACACCGGGCACATGTGCACAGAGTGTGAACAAGTAGAGTGTCGGGGACAGAGTGGGTGAGAGAGTGTGGGGGAGACAGAGGCAGAGAGAAGGTGTGGGGGGAGGCCAGCGCTGCCCGGCTCCCCGCGGTTCCTGAGGCCTGGTTCCGGCCCTCGCCAGTCCCCCCTGAGCTACCTCCAACAGCAGGGCGTTCCCCTCTTTCTCAGGGACTTTCCTATCTTTCATTTTGTTTGTTTCTGTAACTTTCAGACCAAGAACCTGGTCAAGTCCCCTCTCGCAGGGCTGTACCAGCTTCTCAGTTAGCCCTGGGGACCTTAAATCCCCAAAGCGCTGAGAGCTCTTGGGTGACAGCCCGGGGTCACTGTGGAGGGCTGAGCTGGCAGCATGGCAAGGTCTTGTCCTCCTGGGGGAGGGGTCCTCACCACCCCAGCACCCCCCTTCCTTCAGGAGCGGAGCGTCCCCGGGAGCAAGTCTCCTGCTGCTGGGGTGAGGGAGCCGCGGCCTCGGCCCGCCCGGGGCGCCTCTCCTCCTGCCCCTTAGCTCTGCTGCTGCCCCGGTCGGAACACGGACCAGGGACCGAGACAGCAGGGTGTCTGACCGTCAGTGCAGTGTCCAGTGTGCAGCAGCTGCTCCCTGGGCAGTGGGTCCTGCTGCTGTCATTGGTCCACGCAGAGCGAGCACCAGAGCCCAGTGCTCAGCAGCGGGGACCAGGGAAATGTGCCCTGGGGGACGTGAAGCCCGCTCCATCACCCTGTTGGCCTGGGCTTCAGGGCCAGCAGGATCAGGGCTTCATGCTCAGCGAGGACCGTGGTGATCTCCAGGGAGGGCTCCTGGGGCCCAGTCTGCGTGACTTGGGACTGAGGGTGCCCTCTAGGGTGTGCCGACTTCCTGCCCAGGCGTGGCCTCCCTGTGTCCTCGGCACAGCACTTGGGAGGAACCCTGTTGCCATCTCCAGTTTACAGACGGGGAAGTGGAGGCCCTGAGGGCCACACGGCCCCTGAGGCACCCCTCAGCTCTTTCCTGGAGGCCACCTCGCACCTTGCTGTCACCTCCTTGCCGAATCCCACTGCTCAAGTGCCAAGGCCACAAATTCTCATTGATTCAAGGAATAAATAAATGAATATAAGGAAGATCACACTCTGACCCTAGAATGGTTTGTTGGGGCTGGTTCTGGATCCTGGATTGAAGCCAGCCAGGAGTCTCCCCATTCTCCAGGTGGGGAGCCACGCCTGAGGTCCCCCGCTGACGGCGAGTCCCTGGTGTAACTGGGTTGGGGACACCTGGGCCGGGTGAGGAAGCACCGGCTCCTGGGCAGCTCTTCCCGCTTTCTCTCCCCTCGTCCCCATCCCGAAGGTAAAAAGTTCACGCGGGCGGCCATCCGTCGCGGCTGTCAGGCAGCCATGTAATCTCTCTGTGGTTTTATTACTTAAAAACGGCGCGGCATCCGGGCTGGGGAATTTTCCAAGGTGTTCGGGGCTGCTACGGGTCCCATTTATATTGTGCCTGAGTTTCCTTCCCAGTCTCCTTGAGACAAGTGACCAGCGGGCCCCGCCGTGAAGGCCATATCACTCATCTGCCAACCCGAGCCGGGCCGTGAATTATCAGGGGACGGTGCGGCAGGGAGAGTGGGCCGGGGGCGCGGGGTGACAGTAAACATGTCCCCAGAATGTGTCCCCCATCATTCACAAGCAGATAGCAGATCTAGGCGCACACGTGGCCCCCATCTCTAAATCTCTGCCTGACCTGTGAGAGAGATGGAGGTGACTTTCAAGGGAGTCTGCGGGGAACTTGGGCACAAGTTTACGGCAGGCTGTGCTTGCCCGCCCGGCGGGGACGGCAGGGACAGCTCCTGCTCTGTGCGCTGCCTGGAAAGCGCTGACCCTCTGGTTCATCCATTTATTGATTCATTGATACTTTTGTTCAACACAGGTTTATTATTAGGTAACCCATATATGAAGGGATGCACATTTTGAGTTTCTCGTAGGATGCAAAATGAGGGCTTTTATTTTAGAGGGGCAAAGGGGTCCTCAAGTCGGGCTCCTGTCGTCCCTTCTCTGTGGTCCCTTGTCACCTTGCCCCAGCTCAACACTCCCCTCTGCTCACCCTCTTGCTCCGTCCAGGGCTGAAAGGCTCCCTGGGGGCTTGGGGAGGGGTGACTGTGCCGAGGACAAGGGGCAGCGGCCCTGGCCTGGGGAGGCCTCCTTCCAGGGCACTTAGCTGCCATGTTTCTTCGCACCCTCACGAGAGGTCCTCCACGCAGGCCCCTCTATCGCCCGGCCCAGGTGAGGAGAGGAGCAGGTGGGGTCGAGGAGACTGCCAAGGTCAAGAGATGCAGGTACCTGGATTTAAACCCCAGGTCTGGCTGCTGCCTACAACAGAGTCCCCAAGAGCATCTTGTTAATGAGTGTCCCTCCCACCCGCCCCTGAGGCCTGGTGAGTGTGTGGTAAGCCTGCAGCCCAGGGTACGGGGGTGCTGTGGCACAGGGTAGGGACAGGGACCAACGGGGCCCTCAGGGGCCGGGACGCAGCTCTGTGGTTCAGCACTTGCCCAGCACGTGCCAGGGCTTGGCTCTGATCCCCAGCACTGCAGAGGGGTGGGTCCAGGGATCTGGGCGGGGGGCACTAGGTGAAGGAGAGAGAGAGAGCAGAAAGGTGGGAGGGTCTCCCGGGGCTGGGGAGACTGCGACAGGCTGGGAGATGAGGCAACACCCAGTCTGTCCGTCCTTCTTCCTGCCCCTTCCTCTTACCTGCCGGGGGCCCTTTTCTGTCTCTGGTCCCCTCTGCTTCCCGCCTCTCGGTTGCGTGGCCTTGAGGTCCCCTCCTGGAGCCTCAGTCTCTCACTGTGAAGCGGAGCCAACGGCACCAGCTGCTGCGAGGAGCCAGGGGGGAGGTGACCAACTTGTCCGCGTTGGTCCAGAACTTTCCTGCCTGTAGCCCTGAAAGTCCCCCCACTGGAAACACCTCGCTCCCCCCCATAACCTGGGATGCTGGGACACGGTGGCTCAGCCAGGCGGCGGGCTCTGGGACCCTGGCCTCCTGGTCGGTCTCCTTATTTCTCTGGGCCTTCCTTCCGTCTGGGTTTTTCTACCCTCTGTTCTTTGGTTTCTGCTCCTTGCTCGGAGCCTCACTCCTGCTCCTCCTTCCTGTTCTTTGTCTCCACTGGCTTCTCCCCAGTCTCTGGAAGATTCTCCCTCCTCTTCCTCTCAGCCTCATTCTCTCTCGGATCCTCCTAAACCCCCTCCCTGCCTGCACACCCTTTCCTCCTCTCTCGGCTCCTCTTCCTAATTCTTGGGGCCACTTTAGGTCCCTAGTCTCTGTCCTACCAGAGTAGCCTCCTTTGCTGGGCTGGATGGGAGGCCACGTGGGGATCCTGTGGGGACACCCATGCTCCCTTTAAGACCCTCCTGGCCTGAGGGTCTGAGCCTGGGCTGGGGTCCTGGGCTGGGGGTCCTCAGTGGGCTCAGGGTCAGTAAGAGGGGCAGGACCAGGAGGGTCCTCAGCCCCCTCCTGGGCTTGGGCACCTCACCTGGCCCAGGGAAGTGGCGGGCACAGCAGTGTCCCCTGCAGTCGCCTGTCTGTGCTTGGACAAGGACTGACTCTTTCAAAGATAATTTATCGGCAGATACCTCATTGCACATGGTAATGGCTTGTGCTTAAATAATAATAAGCTTGATTGCCGTGCAGCCGTTAAACTTTTTTCCCATTCAGTTTAACTGACCATTTTGTGTGTGGTTTGGAAGAAGGAGGGAGAGAGCCCGGTCATTATCCCGGACCCGAAATGGGAGTTAATTTCTAATGAAGGTATAATTTTATTCCAATGATTTTACATTTAATTAACTAAAGCTACAAGTAATTTGGAATTATACGGTGATGGGACCTCACTTTGGGGATCACAGAGGAGAGAGGAGCAGAGGGGCAGGGGTGCCCAGGGAGGAAGTGTGGGGAGGGGGAGGGAGCCAGGGAAGGGGACACTGCTTCAAGAGTGACACAGTGGCACAGGCCCCAGGACAGGCAGCGAGGCCCCTCCTGACTCTCCACCTCTACCTTCCACACGGGGAAGGAAGACTTGGGCCGTTCCTTCTTCTCCGCTCTGTTCTGGAAACAGTGCCCCATCCCCCCAGCTCCCTGCCCACCTCTCTCCATGCTATGGGGCTGCGGGTTGTGCCGTGGTCCTGACCGAGGACCGCTGGGTTGGGCCTTCTCTGGGCTTTCTGAACTTGGGCTCAAGCCAGGAGGACACCTTCGGGTGGCCGCAGGACAAGAGTTCCTCTTCTCTTTTGCTTCATTTAACTTCCATTCGGTGCAGCAAGGGGCGTGGGTTGAAGTGCAGGGTGGCAGGAAGCCTTCCACAGGCCCACGTCACTGTCACCAGAACCCCACGGTCCCTCCTCCTCCACCCTCCCCTTGGGGCCAGCAGCCCCCAGAGCCGCACTTGCTCATTGGGGACTTCAGCTCAGCACCGCACGGGGCGCCTCCTGACGTCCTCCTTGGCCAAGTCGCTGAGTTGCGGCTGTTCCTTTTGAGGACTCTGGAAAACCATGACTGGTTCCTTCTCTCACTGACAAGGGGCGGTCGGGCCTCTTGCCGCCAATGCCGCCCTGTACACTGGGGACCAACGCTGGCCTCTCGGGAGTGCGTGCCAGGCAGGAGCGGGGCTCCTGGTCTCTCCTCCTGCTCCCTCTTCCTTCTCTTGCTCTGCACTCCGGGAAGGACCTGGTTCTCCACGTTCTCTCTCGCCTGGTGCTTCCGGATCTCCTAACATCAGCCCCCTAGTGGGAGCGTGGAACGTCACCCCCAGGTCTTGGGTGAACTTTCTGGATGACCACTGAAGCGGATGAGGTGAGGACCTTTCCCAGGCTCACCATTATTTGATCTCCTTTCCTGTGAAGTGCCTGGATTTCAACGTTGGTGTCCCCCCAGTTCCTATGTTGAAACCTACCACCAGAGTGGTGGCATTAAGAGGTAGGGCCTTCCGGAGGTGACCAGGTCACGGAGGACTCTGCCTCATGAATAGGCTTAGTGCCCTTGTACATGGGCCAAGGGAATTTGTCCACTCCTGCCCGGTGTGGACACAGAACTGCAACTTCTGTTGTGCAGAAATCACCCACTCTAGGGTATTTCTTCATAGTGGCCCCAATGGACAAAGACACTTGTTCAAATCTTTCAATCACTTTTCTAAAAATTGGGTTGTCTGATTCTTTTTTATTGATTTCTGGAGTTAAAAAAAACCGGAGGCATGCCTTCTCACTGACTTCATGGTGACTTTGAAGACAAGGAGCTTTGAGTGTAGTGGAGTCTAAAGGTAAAGGTACAGGCCCAGGGAGCAGGTGCGATGTCTACCACAGGGATCTGAGGAAGAACGGTTGTCACTCGAGTCACCATCCTGACATCCTTTAGTCGGGGAACCTCTTCCAACTGGCAGGGCCCCTACAGTTTTTTTTTTTTTGTTTTCATTTTGAATAAGTGCTTTATGGATATATCATACACATACCATGCAATTTGCCCATGTAAAATGTAATGGTCAGTAAATTGCGACTTGTGAATCCATCACCACAATCAACTTCAGGACATTTTCATAACTCCCCGAACTCTGCCCTCGAGGGCCGTTCCCAATTTCCCTCCGACACGCCCAGGCCCTGGCGACCACTCGTCTGCTTTCTGTCCCTATGGCTCACCTGCTCCCCCGTGGCCTCCTCTCTGGGCTCTCCTCTTGCCCACTGTTTTCAAGGTTGGTTCAAGTTGCAGCACGTGTCCTGCTTCGTTTCTTTTTATTGTTAAATATCACTCTGTTGTATGGATACACCATGTTAAAAAACCACTCATCCACTGATGGGCATTGGGATCGCCCACTCTGGCTCTGACGGGTCACGCTGCCGTGAACACTTAGGTTTTTGCGAGGACCTGTTTTCCGTTTTCCTGGTTATGTACGTGGGAGTGTAATGGCCAGGTCACAGGGTAACCTGCATTTAACCATGGGAGGAGCTTCCAGGCTGTTTTCCAAAGTGACGGCACCGTTGTGCGCTTGTGTAAGCAGTGTGCCAGTGCACCAATCTCTCCTCACCCTTGCCAACACCTATGTTGGTACCACACGGTATCCATTACTGTCACTTGTAATAAATTTCAAAATTGTGAAGTGTCAATCCTCCAACTTTGCTTTCCTTCCCAAGATGGCTTTGGCTATTCTTGTTCTCTTGCATTGACATATGAATTTTAGGTTCCTCTTGTCCAAAAAATGCAGTTGAGACTTTGACAGGGAGTACATTGCATATGTAGACTGCTTTGGGGAGTGTGACCATCTTAACGATGTTGCCTTCCAATCCTGTCTTTCCAGTGAGTTTTCTTTAATTTCTCTCAACTATGTCTTACAGTTTTCAGAGTATAAGTTTTACACTTCTTCTGTAAAATTTATTTGAGGTATTTTATTCCTTTTGATGCTATCATAAATGGGATTGTTTTCTTACTTTCAGTTTTGGTTTATTCATTTATTCATTGCCACTAAATATAAATATAATTGATTATTGAACATTGTTTTTGTTTTTATTTTTTAATATTTATTTTTAGTTATAGTTGGACACAATACCTTTATTTCACTTATTTATTTTTATGTTGTGCTGTGATTCGAACTCAGGGCCTCATGCGTGCAAGGTAAGCGCTCTGACACTGAGCCACAACCTGAGCCCACATTGTTTTTATTTTCTATAATCTTTTTTTTAATATTTATTTTTTAGGTGTAGATGGACACAACACAATGCCTTTATTTTTATGTGTTGCTGAGGATCGAACCCAGGTCCTACTGGTGCTAGGCAAGCGCTCTACCGCTGAGCCACAATTCTAGCCCTATTTTCTATAATCTTGCTGAACTCATTTATTAACTGTTTTTTCTTTTTTTTAAATTTTTTGGTGCATGTGGATCCCTTAGGATTTTCTATATGAAATTTTTCCACATAGAAATTGTTTTACTTCTTCCTTTCCAATCCAGATGACTGTTATTTCTTTTTCTTCTCTAATTGCCCTGGTTCAACCTTCATTCCAGTGTTGAATAGAAGTGGGGCAGGGTAGATATTCTTGTCTTGTTCTTGATGTCAGAGGGAACGCAGTCTTCTACCATCAAGTGTGAGGTTAGCTGTGGGTTTTCATAGGTATCTCTATTGGGTTAGGAAGTTCTTTCCATTTCTATTCTGATAAAATGGAAGGTGTAATGGATTTTGTCACTTTTTTGGTGTTTATTGAAATAGCCATGTGATGTTTTTGTCCTTTATCCTACCAATAGGGCATGTTGCATTAACAGTTTTTGGATATTAAACCACCCTTGCATTCCTGGGCTAAGCTCATTTTTTACCAGGGCATGTAATCCCTTTTATATATTGCTAAATCCATTTTTCTAGCACCTTGTTGAGATTTTTCTCACCTATGTTCATGGATTATTGTTCTGCAGTTTTGTCTCAGTGTCTTTGGTTTTGGTGAGGTGATTGTTTTTACACCTAACATGTTCCCGAAGTATGTACAGAAATTGGGTGATTCTCATGGAGATAAAGCCATTGTACAAGCCCTGATCCTACCATAACCCATCCACCCATTCTCCACAGTGAGTTTCCAGGATTCCACTCTTTTCTCCTTCCCCTTATTCAACACCCAGTTGACTGGCTTACGTCCAGCAATTGTCTGATGGAGACTAAAGTGCTGCACCTTCCAGCATGACCAGGGATTTCCAGCTCTGCCCATTTGTTTAGTTAGAGGAGTCATTGATCTTGCTACTATTATTAACCATTTTATTCTCTATTTTCTCGTGGTTCTTATCAAACAATACAGGACATCTTCAATAAAAGATTGGAATCATTGCCTGACCCTCCAGTACAGGGATGGTCCTTCTGTCAGAAGTGAGTGATGGTCTCTTGGGCAGCACCCCATGTATGGCCCGACGGCTCCGTTCTCAACCCGGGCACCAGGGCCCAGACCTGCCTGCCTGAAAGACAGTCCTGGTGCCTGTAAGGATCACAGGTTGGGAACGGCCAGGCCAGGCCCCCTCTGGGGCCCTTCTCAAGTTCTCCCTTCATTGCCCTGGTCCTCCCTGAATAGACATGACCTCATTTTCTTCTAAGCCCACCTTCTGCGCTTTGCCCTTCTAAGTCCCAATGTTACGATGTTTCTGTTGCCTAGAGATTATTTCTGTTGCCTCTAGCCTGAGGCACTGAGTCTCCCTTGTTTGTGTCACCCATGCTTGGTTCCATCTTCTAACCACCTGGGCCTTCCCTCCCTTCCACAAAGATATCTGGGTCCACAGACATGTCCTGTGGGGAGTCGGCACCTCCCCTCCTCAGGACCTCTGTGAGTGGGGGGGGGTGCTAGTCCAGCTGTGCCTTGCCATCTCGACTCTCCCCCTGGGCCACCTTCTGCCTGCTGCTCCATCTTGTTCCACTCTGCTCCGCCTGTTCACATGGGGTGATGGCAGAGCCCCAGGGCGAGGACAGAGAAGCTGAGTGTCCTTTGGAGGCCTGGGCTCAGAACCAGCAGTTTTGCTCCTGCCCCTCCTATTGGTCAATGCCGGTCGTGAGAATGGAAGCCACCTCTTGATGGGAGAAGCTGCCAAGTCATGGTGCAAAGGGTCTTGATTGTGGCAAGGAGGGCAAGTGGCACCGTTTTGCCAATAGTCCCCCATTTCCCTGTTGGAGAGGTCCCCTCCTCCTGTGGAGCTGGTTTTTTGAAGTACCCACGGGGCAGCCTCCATCCCAGACGGCCCTGAGGGTTTTCTAGGCTGCCTGTGACCATGAGGCAGATTTAGTGGCGTCCAGAGGTGATGGGGGGCATTGGGGCTGGGAATGGGGACCGGCTCCATCCCAGTGACTCCTTGGAGATTCCCACAGGTCTCCGTGGGAAAAAGAGGCTGGGGTGGGGGACAGGCTGCGGCAGTGGGCAGGGTCCAGTCAGGCCAGGGCTTGAATCAGGCGTTCCCAAGGCAGAGGGAGCCCAGAAAGAGTGACATCAGCCAGGAACCTGCTCGCTCGCTCACCTACTCGGCACTTCCTGAGCTCGCACATGTGCCCAGTCCTGGGCTAGGAGCTGGCGCTGGGGCCCCAGGGCTGGGCCAGACTTGGTCCCTCGTCCCTGACTCTCCCCTGGGCCAAGGGGCAGGACAGGAGCGCTGCGGGACTGCTGGGGAGGGTCCTGGGCCCCACGGGGGAGGCAGCAGGAAGGTCTCCTGGAGAAAGGGGAGTCCCTGCTGAGACCCGGCTGAGGAGCAGGCTGGGGAGGGAGGCTGGAGGGTGCTCTGGGCAGAGAAGCTGCGCACGGAGGGCTGGAGGCAGACGTGGGCGGAGTGGGCCACTGACGTGCCTCTGCTGTGGCGGGGATCGGACCAGAGGGGCCAGGCACTGCGCTAGGCGTGTCGCGGGCATCGTCTCCCATTCTCCCAGTGGTCCCTCGAGGCAGGGACTGTTACCCACCCCCATTCCACAGAGAAGCCTGGAGACTTGGGGTGACCTGACCAGGCCTCTCAGTTCCACATGCAGCTGGGATTTGACACAGGCAGCAACTGCATAGCCCTCCGGTCTTTGGGGTCAGATTCTACCCAAGTGACCCTGCGACCAAGATGGCCGATGAGGGGAGAAGCTGTGAAGAGAAGGGAGACCGTGAACATTCCAGCTGTCTCCGTGGGAGTGCACCTGAACCTGTGTGTGTGTGTGTGTGTGGATTTGCACCTGGCTGGTACAAGGGCTTTTGAGATTCTGCAGTCCTTGTCCCCTGCGCTGCCCCCATGGATGGCAGCCCCCGTCAGCTGGGGTCTCCCAGCAAGACCCCTGCACTCGGGTGGTGGGTGGCCCCCCTGGCCTCTCGACCCATGTGGACTCTCAGGCCGGGCCTCCTCTCCCTCTTGCTCTCCTGCCAAGCCTGGGGTGGGCGCAGCGGGGGATGGGTTAATGTCGGGGGGCACAGCATATGTCTGGCCGGTCAGGTGGCAGCTGTGGGTTTAAGAAAAGGTCCAAGGACATCCCCTGTGGGGCATGCAGGGGGCGGACCCTTCTATTTCTGGTGGGAGGGAGTGGCCCTGTTGGGAAGAGCCTAGGTGCTCTGCTCTCGGCTCTCGGCCCTGCAGAGCCCCCGCCCGAACCCCAGCCGAGTGCAGCTCACCTCGCTGAACCTGTTTCCACATCTGTAAAAGGGGCTCGTGGTGGCTACTCTAGAGGCCGCTCACGGGCTTTGAGACGACAGGGGTAAAGTGCTCACTGACCAGCCGCCTGGTCTGGAGAGCCACTGGGCCCCAGTGGAGTGGAACCTGCCCCCCCCCCAACCTCCAGGGCAGGGGTGTCACCTGTAATTATCTTTGGGGACCCAGACCACCATGACACTTCTGGTGATTTTATGAGTCTGGGATATTACTTTGTGAAGGAAGACGCTCGTCCTGGCCTGGGCAGCGGCAGACTGCCTGGGCAGCTGTGCGGAAGAGGCCAGGAGCCGGGCTTTATGGGCCTGTAAAAGCTGCTCCTGTGCTTAACGAGATGAGCGGGGCCTGGCCGTTCCCAATAACCTTCAGCTCCAGCTGAGCCCGGCTGACCTAGAGGGGACGGGGTGGCCTCATCTCTGCTTCAGACCCCGGCAAGTCTGGGTGAGGGGGCGGAGGAGGGAGGAAGGAGGCCGCGAGGGCAAGAGGGCCGGACACCCATCCCCATCCAGGCGGGCGGGGAGGGTGGCAGATCCACAACCAGGCCCCGGGGTGGCTTCCTGCCCTGGCCTCAGCGTCCTTACCTGTGGAGCAGGGATCGTGACCCCACCTGGAGGTTGTTCTAGGCTCCAGAGGAAGATCGCCCACCGGGGGCCTGGTGCCCAGCGCGAGTGTCCTGTGGCGTGTTGGTGGCTCGGATCCCCAGGGCAGAACCCAGAACCTGGGCCCTGCAGTGGGGTCCCCTGTAGTGGGGTCACGTCAGCCAGGTCTGCCTTCTCCCTTGAACTGGTCACCTGGGTTTGCGTCCTGAAAGCTCCCAGCTGCCACTGAAGTCACCTCATTTTGTCTCCATGAAGCAGAGGCCGTGGGCCAGGCTTGTGCTGTAAAGAATAGTGAAGGACACCAGGGGACGTGGCCCACTTCAAAGGGTGGGGACGCTGGCCATTCTCTCAGGCTGTGTTCCCCCGCCTGGGTAGAGGTGTCCCCTGGGGCACGGGGGCACATGCCCAAGGCCTGTCTCTGGGTGTCAGGTTTGGAAGCTGGGTCCTCAGCAAAGCTGGCCGGACAGGACAGGGGAGGTCATTCGTCCATCCACTCAGCCGTGCTGGTCCGTCTTTCCATCCAGGAACCTGTCCCCTCCTTCAGCCAGCGTCCTTTAGGGACTTCCTTGGTGGGCACTCCATGTCTTGCTTTCCCAAACCTTACACCCTCCACACGGAGGGCGGAGGCCTGCTCCCACGGGGAGGGGCCAGGCCCACCCTGTAGCGCCCCCTGAAGGTGTGGGCTGGAATGAGTGAGGAAAGACGGGAAGGGACTCTGGCAGCCCTGGGGATCTGCTCTGTCCTGATGAGGACAACCTGCCTCAGTTTCCCTGCCTAGTGCCCAGGTCTCCAGGGGCACCTAGGTCCCCGACTCCACGCCACCAACTCTAGCTCCCAACAGACATCCTGACGCTTGAGAGCAGGTGGCCGAGGGGCCTGGGCTCCAGTCCTGTCGCCTTCTGGTGGCACGCACTCTGGGGCACGTCCCTTCCCCTGGGCCCTCAGTTTTCTCATCTGTGACATGAAGCTAACAGAAGTGAAGGGGTTTGGGGGGCAGACACCTCTCCATCAGCCTCGTCCCCCTCCATTGTCTTCCCCCATAACTTCCTCTCAGTCTTCTAAGTCACAGTCTGAACCTCATCAGACCTACACTTTGCCTAAAGAACTGTAGGGGAAGCCGGGTGCGGTGGCGCGCCTCCAGTCTCAGCAATCCCCGTAAGTCGGGAGGCTGAGGCTGAGGCAGGAGGATCCAGTTCAAGGGCAACTTAGCAAGACGCCATCTCAAAATCAGAAATAAAGAAGGACTGGGGCTGTGGCTCAGGGGTAGAGAGCCCTGGGTTCAATTCCCAGTACCCCTCAAAACCCCCAAACTCTCCTTCTGGGGAGTCGGGGAGCCCTCTGTTCCCCCTGCTCTCCCAGCTCTGCTTCTGGGGAGAAGCTGCCTCATTTCTACTGAAAAGCCCCTGGCCCTCAGCTTGGCACACAGAAGGCCCCCACCCCCGGGGCGGTCTCTTCCTGTGACCCTCACCCCAGAAGGCTCCCGCAGAGGGTGGAACACCATTCTTGGGGAGGGGTGTCCCCCATGATTTCTCACTGTAGCTTGTTTGCCAGGCACTGGGTCTGCCCCTCCAGAGGGGTCGGCTTAGGAATGTGGGTGGTCCTGGGCCACCTCCTGAGAATGTCCTTTTCCTTTGGGGACATGGCCCAATGGTGATGTCTGTTGGGGTGTTTGGAATGGGGGACAATAAAGGGGGCAGCCAGTCTCAGGGCACTACCCTGCCCGCTTCAGGATAGGGACCCTGTGCCACCCCCCAGACCCCTGCACCCATCGGATTTCCCTGAATCTATATGGAGGACCTGGGGTGCATCTAGGGGGACTGAACACCTACTGTGAGGCTGAGTGGTGAGAGCCCAGGTCCTGTACCAGGTGCACAGGGGCTCAGATTCCAGCTCCTCTGTTTCCTAGCTCTGTGACCTTGGGCAAGTTATTTAACCTCTCTACGCCTCAACTTCCCCCTCTAAGACAGAGATAGTAGGAGTACGGTGGACTAAATCGTTAAGCATGGACGAAGCACTTGGGAAGAGCTGGGGACGGCTGTTGACTTGTCATATACAACAGAATCCGCTTCTAAGGCAAAGGGCCTACTGTCCCCATCTAAGAGTAGAAGAAGTGGTGTCTGTGATCCTGATTCCAGAGGCCTGTTTGCCTGCTCACCAGACATCAAAGGTTCCTCAGGAGAGGGGGGTCTCTTACCTGGTGGGGGGCCCAGGCAGGACCAGGCTGCCTCTCAAAGGCCCTGTGAGCCCCGGTCCCACCGAGCCCCGGCTGGATGAGAACTCCAATTAAAGGTAATCCCCCCTTTTCCTACCTTGAAATTCCTATTGATTTCCTCCCTAAATAGAAATTCCCATTGATTCCTTGTCTGCTCAGATTAGTGTCCTTGGCTGTGGCCTTCGGTGCATAATATCTCCCCACTTCTTCCCAGGCCCCAATAACTCTCCCCAAGGTGACCCTGCCACCGCGTGGCTCCTCAGTGGGGGCCCTCTGAGAGCCCATCACCCTACCTCTGCCCCAGATGGAGATGTCACTACGCTGTGACATGGGTCCACCTCATTGGGCCCGCCTCTCCCTGGGATCTGGGAGTCCATTGCTTAGGTGGGAAGTTGAGGCCCCCAGAGGCGTCCAGCTGGGCAGCTCTGGGAGGGCCACTCCTGATTTTGCAACACACGGTCCCTCTGTGTTAGCCACCTTTTTGTCACTGTGACCAAAACACCTGACAAGAACAAATTAGGGGAAGAAAGGATCACTCGGGCTGGTGGTTTCCGTCTGTGGTCAGCCAACTCCACTGCTCTGGGCTTGAGAGCGACAGAGCATCATGGCAGAGGGTGGGCGGGGCGCTGTGGGCTGGGGAGCTGGGACACAGAGAGCAGGACCTGGGGAGACGGAGGCCCCTCCAGGGCACACCCCGTGACCGGCTTCCTCCCAAGGTCCCGGCTCGGGCTGTCCCCTCAGCTGTCAAAGATTCCTCCATGGCTAGGGGCAGCCGCCTCGGGATTCCCCCCCCCAAAAGCCCCACCTCGGACCCTTGCTGCACTGGGGACCAAGCTGTCACATGAGACTGTGGGGGACAGTCTGGACACACACAACACACACCTCCCCCTCTGCCTGGGCTGCCCCTCTCTCTGGCATGTCTCCACACCCTTCCCTCCTGGAGGGATCCCCATGACCCTCTCCGCCTCCCCGTTGCCTGGCAACTGAGGCCCGGGGTCTGCCCTCAGACCAGCCCGGCCCTTGGGGGCTGCGTGGGCCTTGAGATCACTCACTGCACTCTACTTCACTGTGAAGCCTTTGGTCACCTCTTTTGGACGATGGGTCTGAGTGACCCACTGCCGGGGCTTTGCCCCCCATCAGCTCAGTGAATGCCCCTGACGGCCCTGAGGAGAGGCCCACGCTGCTCTCATTTGAACCAGGAGGAAAACGAGGAACAGAGAGGCGAAGGGATGTGCCCAAGGCCACACAGCTTGTGGGTTGAGGCGCTAGGACTTGAACCTGCCTCTTAGGTACCCACTGGGCCTTTTGGGGCTGCTGGCAGCGATGAAGGCCACCCCCAGCCAGCAAACACTTCAGTGCTCGGTGGGCTCTCCCGGCCACTCTGCAGTAGAACTGCCCAGGTCCCAGTCTGTCCCTCCGCCATGGTGGACTTTCCTCAATGTGAGGGCCTGAGTCTGACTCTCCCCGGCCAGGGCTGCAGTGGCAGGAGGGAGGATTTGAGAAGTGACCTCTGCTGGGTAGAGAAGCTGTGACCCAGGGCTCCCCCACCCACACAGCACCCAAGCCAGCATCAGGACCATCGGGGCCGGGGAGGCAGAGGCTCCACTGCGACCTCCGGCCCCTCCCCTGGATCCACTCTGGGGACTCTGCTCAGACACTCTCTGCCACCTGCCTCAGCTCACCATCCTGGCCTCCTTCCTGGATGGGGAGCCTGGAACTGGCCCCAACTAAAAGGAAATGAATGACACCGGTGACAGTGAAGGACACTTCATGAGGGCCTGGGGTGCGTTGACGGCTGGCCCTCAATGTGAGGACTGCTGACGTCGTGGGGTGCACCTGGACCTCCAGACCGGGGAACTGACGTGCTCAGGGCCACACAGAGAGCCTCTTCCTGGCCTGGGCCCGAGTCAGGCCTGAATGTCACCTGGTGCTGCAGGAGGAAGCGGTGTTGGAAACCTGCTCGGCCACTTTCTATGCACCCACGGTGTGAGCGGGGCAAGTGACAGGGCTTCTCCGAGTCTGAATCCTCACCTGAAGAAAGGGCATGACAACAGCAGTAACTATACGGGCTGTGGCAAGAATCCGGAACCCCAGGTTGTGACGTCTCAGAGTCACCCTGATGCGCACTGTGACCACTTCCCCAGTGCTGCCCAGACCACTGACCCTGGGACCCCGGGACTTCAGGTCCCACCCACACCTGGTCCAATCTTGGACTCCGTCCGTCTTGGCCTTGGGCTGACTTTCGCTCACACCCACTGTGACACAGAACTTTGATGGGGACTCTGTTGGAGTGAGCCCTGGTGTCCACGCAGATCCGGAGAGGCTGGGGACTCCAGGGCTGCTGCTCTTGTGGGACTTGGGGCTGGTGCTCCAGCCTCGGTTTCCTTGTCTGTTAAATGGGAAAGACACTTCTTGCCTGGCTCCCACCCAGGGCCTGGGGAAAGTGGGGGGGCACTCAGCCCTGGGGACCCCAGGAGCAGGGGAGGGGCGGGGGGCTTCATGACATGGGTTTTCTACCCGTGGTCTTATTCTCCAGCGACCCCACAGGGCCGCCCCACTACTGTCCACAGACCGGCTGAAGGGGTGAGGGGACCCCAGACCCCTCCAGAGCTCCTGCCTGCAACCGCCCCCCACGCTGCTGCTCTGTCTTCCCCGCAAACCGCCTTCCCAACTCTGTCTGATCTCCAGACATTTTTGTGACACGTAAAACCTGATTATTTCCTGATTAGTCACTCGCCACAGTTAATTCACTCTTCCCATTGATCCCACTCCTGCGAAGGGCGCAGGCTCCCGCCCCAGGCGGACCTGGGGGGACCAGCCCGGGTGTGACCTGGGGGGACCGGCCAGGGTGTGGCCTTGGGGGGGGGATCGGGTGGAGCTGGGCGCTGATTGGCTGCATTTGCTGGAGGTGCAGTTGGACGTAGGATCTTAGAAGGTCGCGCTGGCAGCAGAGGCCACCGCACCTGCAGGCCTGGTGTGTGGGCGTCGTGGTTTTACGGTTCTTGGCGCGAAGGCGACCCATCTGGCAGAGTCAAAGGGAACGTCCTGGGGCCGTCATCCATCCTTCAGCAAATAGTGACGGGGCATCGGCCGGGTCCTGGCCTGGCGCGCAGCACGGCTCTAGGAAAAGGCTGAAGATGCTGCCCCCGTCCTCCTTTGGTCCGCTCGTTTGTGACTGCCCTCTGTGTGCCAGCACCGCTGTGTTGGAGGATGCGGTAAACCGGATAGGTTCTGCTCTCAGGGACAATGGACAGACCCTTCGACAGGTCCCTTCCGATTGTGACAATCGAGGGCTATGTGTGAGTGACTGGGTGAAGTCAGGGATGGCTTCTCTGAGGAGGTGTCCTGAGCTGAGAAGCCAGCCGAGTCAAACGTTTGAGGCCAGCATTCTATTCCAGGAGGAAGGGGCTGCTGGTGCAAAGGCCCTGTGGTAGCCATGAGCTTGATTGAGTTCAAAGAGGAGAAAGGCCTCTGACTGGATGGCCAGAAGCCTAATTGTGGGGACAAAACAGGAATTCAGGTGCCAAGATTCTTCCTTCTGGAATTGGGTCTTAAGAACTCATGTGCTTAGAAGAGGCCCAGCGTCCAGCAAGGGCTTTGTTTTTTTTTTTTTTTTTCCGGGGCAGTCCGGCCTCCACGCGCACAGCCGTCAAGGAAGCGCTTGGCTCCAAAGGCGGTATTTACCGAGTAGCAGCAAGGTATGTGCCTGCAAACAAAGCAGCTCGTTACACTTAGGCCCCAATAAAAAACCTTCTAAGTGCCTAATTAACAGTTTAGGTAGATATAAAAACATAATGAGAAAAACAATCTGTTTGAAAAAAAAAAAAAAAAAGAAGAAAAAAAAAAATGGAAAAATTGGCAGGCCCCGGCCGGCTGCTAATCTGGGCGCATGTCCGTCTGTGCAAGCTCAAGTGGCCGGGAGGGCTCGCCTAATGGCCTCCTCACATGCCGATATTGCACCTCTGTACGTCTGAGCAATTTTAAACTTGGCAGGAAAGGAGCTGTGCGGAAATTTGCGTAAGGCTTGATAAATATTTTATGCAAATTAAAATTGAATTCTTTGCTTAGTTTAAGCAATTTCCCTGTAAGGAGTGTGTCGAGGAGAGAGATTACAACATTTGCCGGTTTGTTTATAATTTAATTTTTTTTTTTTATGTTGCGGCTGGCAGTGGGGGAGATGGGAACACCTGTGTGTGTTTATAACGTCCCATCTCCTCACAG